>NC_092336.1:229615000-229900000 GCF_046630445.1 Rutidosis leptorrhynchoides
AAATCTCATGATTGAGCAGCAATGTTCAACCTATGACAAGAAACACGCAAGTGATGTTGATGGTTTCATTTGACAATCTTTTCAGTACGTCGAGTTTGAAAACATATAATATAATTTATCTTAAAATTAAATTTTCAATTAGGGAGTCATGCATGTGAGTTTTAATTTTATTTGTTATATATATATATATATATATATATATATATATATATATATATATATATATATATATATATATATATATATATATATATATATTGTTTAGTTTGTTATTTCATAACCTCTTATATGGTCATTTATGTTTATGAAATTCATATTTGTTCTAAATTATTTTTTGAAATGAAATGAATGAAATACCTCATTTGATTGGTAACGAATTTAGACTATTCTATATTTACATCTGTGTGTCTATTTGTAAGTACTAAACGACTTTATGATATTTAATTATACTATTCTTGAATATATATATATATATATATATATATATATATATATATATATATATATATATAATAAATATTTAAAATAGGTATTTTTTATTTTATTTCTTTTAATTATGTGTGTCGTTCACTATAAGTAAATTGTGTACGATAGATATAAGTTAATTTTGGTAAACTTTAATGATAACTGATCATTGAATGCTCTTGATGGAATCATACTACAAATGTTATTTGTTTCAAAATCTTTTCTTTATGTATATCATTCGGTTAAAATGTTCTTTTGTAACAATTATTAATTTGTCCGCTAAATAGTAATATCATTTGTGTATTTGCTAATCCATTTCAACATAGTGAATTGCGATGTACAGCAATATTCAGTTTTAGTGGCAAATACATATCTGTATGGACCTATCATACATTATGTAACACTATGACACTCTTTTAGGTTCATCCTTGGGTACCAATGTTTCAACTTTTACCAAATTACTTGGCCTATAGTTGCCCAGTAATCTGGTTTCATTGAACAAAAGGACAGTTTATCATATACTTGCAATATAAACTGCGATTAGAGATATGGTGGCATCTTCAAAATGTGCTATTTTATAGAGGTTTATAATTGTAGAAGAAATCACTTCAGGCCTCATATTGTAGAATTTTTTCATATTTTGACTTTGTTCTATCGAGTGGGAAGTCAAATGTTGCATTATAGGTTTCATTATTTCTTTATACTTTACTTGCTGTACCATAATAAAGTAACTCTAGATATCGATAAATGAACCATATGTATTACGCACCAACTCTTTTACATTTACGTGTTCTTTGTTGTTTTTTTCAACGTTACAATATTTTTAAACATTTGGCAAACGTATTTCAAATCCTACATTTCCAATTATTTAACGATGGGAGAAAGTGCATGTTTATTATGCCCATTATTCAGCCTTCAACAATATCAAACTTTGTCAACGCACTTCAATACCTCCACCAAACACTGTAACGTCCCTTCTGTCCAAGTTGCAGGTCACTAAATCATGAACCATACGTTCTTTGTGCAACGCACGGGCAATACACCTAGTTTATTATAGGACCTACTTAAAGGTCAAGTGATTTTTTTTTTAATAATTATTTGTAACAAATTCTTAACCTCTCTTTCTCTCTCATACGCTCATAAACTCTTTCCCTCCCAAAACCTTGAAATAAAACCCTTATTATTTTTGGTAGCCGCCTCCTTCCTTTTCTTCTTTTCACGACATCCGTTTTGTAGTGCCGGTGATTGCTATCCTCTCCGACCACCGGCATCTCGCCGGTGGTTCGATTGTACTTTGCTTTCTGTCGGAATAAAGGCCTCCATCTCTCTGTTCTCCAGCGGGTTTAAGCTTCGTCCTAGTGCTCCTGTATCTTCTCTGTGTTTATAGGAGACGAACCCGAGTTTTCCTACTCGGATTTTGGGAACCGATAGGGTTTTGGGGTATTTGTTGGTGGAGATTCCGGCTAGTGGGGTAGGGCTTGCCTTGCCGCTTGTGTTTCCGTCTCCGCTGCCGTTTCTCTTTCCAGGTTAGTTTACAGATCATGAGTTCCTCCTGAAACTCTACAACCCATCATGTTGGGCTTCAGTTTTGGCTGTGGGTCGGGTTGATTTTGCAGGGTTTGGTGGTCCTGTTTTGCGTTGAAATCCAGCTGTCCTCGGAGGTACGGCCGCCGCCAGAGACTGCTGAGGGTAGGTAGTGGTTGCTTACGCCCATGAGTGGCTGCTAGCAGCTTTTACTAGCTCTCGGTGGTCGCAGGTGGTGGAAAACAATGGTCGGTTGTTTCCGATGACATTCTTGCTGGCTTGCTAATGTTCTGTTGCTAATGGTGGTACGAATAGTGCTTGATGGTTGCATGACGGCTTCTTGAGGCTGCCAGCGGCTGAAGGTAATTCAGGTTACTTTTATGGCTGTTGGCGACCTTAGGAGGCTATTGGAGACCTTTGATTGCCGGAATCCACGAATTGATTTCTGCTGGTGGCTGTTGGTGGTCGCCCGCGGGAGCTGGCATAGGGTCCACGGGTTTGTAAATCCTTTGAAAATTTGGTGATGATGGTGTGGCTTCCATTAGTTTGACTTTGTGATTTGCATTGTTTGGTTGTTGCTCCACTGTTGCGTTCATACTTTTCCGTAGTCGAGTCTATTCGAGTGGACTCGATGTCGTTGCCGACGTGTGTTGACTTAGTTGATCTCGGAAAATTGATGTTATTGGAGTGTTTCTCTCGGGGTTCTTTTTTCAGCTCGAATGAGGATTTGATCTTTCTCGAAGGGCTTGTGGTTCTCTGGTTTAGGAGTTGTTACGAGGTTGTTCAGGTACAAGAGGTTACCTTGATTTGCAAGCCTCGGGTTAGGTGTTATTGGAGTGCCCGATGTTCATTTTAGTTGTGCGGCTTTTGAGTAGTGGTGATTGCGGCGTTAGATACGAGCCCGGTATTACGTATTTTTAGTCTTAGGTTTGGTGGTTATTCGTATGTATTGTCCTTTACAATTTTCATGTGTTTGCTCTATTTCAATGTTATCGTCCAATGTTTATAAGACGATCAGAGCGAGACCTTTCAATTTTTTGTCGTTCGTGTGTACCATCGGATCCAGTGGCGGAACTAGGAATTTTTTCACCGGGGGCAAAAAAAAAATTAAAACGGTAGCAATTTTTTTGGACAAAATATGGAGGTTTTGGGGCAAAAAATTGAGGTTATTAGGCAAATTATGAAGATTTTTGAGCAAAAGTTGAATATTTTGGACAAAAGTTGAAGATTTTTTTGGCAAAAGTTGAAGGTTTTGGGGCAAAAATCGAAGAATTTTGGGCAAAATTTGAAGGTTTTGGGGCAAAATGTGTAGGTTTTGGGGCAAAAAGAAAAATTCACCGGGGCAAAGTCGAAAAACTTAAAATTTTTACACTGAAAAAAAATCCACTGAGGGCGGGCGCCCCCTCTGCCCCCAAATGGTTTCGCCACTGATCGGATCTTTACGATCTTTTTATATATGTACTAATATTTTTGCCGAACAAAGTGGAATTTTTTTTTATTTTTTAGTTTTTTTTTACAGTTATGAGTAAGCATACCATCTCTTTAATAATATTAAATTTAATTTATGGAAATTACTAATTACCCGCCGAGAGAAGGGAGTAAACTAATTAATTAACATAACATGTACTTGCAATCTTTAATTTTATTTCTACTGTAAAACCTCTGTAATTTAATACTCGATAAATTAATAACCTCAATAAAATTAATAATTTGTCCGGTCCCAACTTGAGACCAGTATAAAATTGGACCCCAATCGATAAAATAATAAAATAATAATATTTTTGAAATCCCAATGTAAATATATTGGTTCCAACGAAACTATAAATTAATAATTACTAAAATATTCTAAAATTCTAGAATTTTCTAGTAAAAAATGATTCTATAGTCACTTGTTTTTTCATGAACTTTAAATCTATATTGAGTTCATCTTCAAATCTCCTCATTGAATTTAAGAGTTGAAGCACTGTATTCTCGTATTGCAACAAAAAGTTGTGAAGAGTTGTTGCTGCTTGTATAGTCATCAATCTAGATCTATGTACATTAAAGTTGAAAAGTTCATGAATATGTTTACGTATGTACATCATGGGAATTTCGAAGATCTATTGTACATTGAACTTCAATCTAGATTTATTTTATGTACTATACATTTGCGAAAGGAATTTTGAAGGTCTACTACACGTATAGTAGTTCATTACAAGCGAGTTCCAACTGATGTTCATGAATGATTTTATTTACGGTATATATTTATTCAGTTTTCGACAAGTAATTAATTATTGATGTTCATGAATGATTTTATTTAGTATACATGTGCCATTTTATGGAAATTATTTAAATTAATAATTTATTAATTTATCGATATAATAATATCTAGCTAAATTAATACATTAAATATTCTTGTCCCAATATTATTAATTTATAGAGGTTTTACTGTATTTCTAACCATTACGTACTACTACTCCGTAGTATAATCTCGCAAGTATATAACTCAATCAATTTACTTCTTGTATTATCACATACATACGTTTTTTTTAACAGCGATTGAGATCACTCGAGGGGGACTAAACTACGCGTTGCGATCATCTCCCGTTTTTACTATGCCGATGCAGCGATAATTACCCCGCCCACAGCGCTGCCCGATCACCCGAGGGAGACTAAACTACGCGTTGCGATCGAACTCCTGACCTCCTGTCCTCCTCTAAAGGAGACAGACCACCAACCGCCACCAACCGCTGGACCACATCACAACTTTTCACATACATACGTTACTCCGTTTTTCAATATGTATATTATGCATGTACGTGTCTAGGCATCACTTTGTTTCACGGTGGAAACGTAGTCATATTTATGCTATCATATTCTTGCCGTACGCACTTACGAGGGCAGTCATACTCTTTGACTTTATAGCTACTCCTTTGCGAAAACATTGTGTACAAAATTGTGTACCTAATTACTAGGTATATACTCCCAATTATATATGTATCAAAATAATAATCATTCATCTGTAAAAAATAACAATTAAATTTCACCGAATTCCCCATATTTTCGCTCTCTGTTAATTCGTAAAATGAATAATTAATCCGTGATAGACTGGATCTTATGCATATAAACAGTGATAATGTGTGATGAATTAGATGGTATTGCTGTGATGATCAATAGATAATTTTAAGGGTGATGATATGTACACAACTAAATTTTGGTATGTACACGACCATCATGCTTTACAGTATCGTACTGTACAACACTGTAAAACATGTTGGTTGTGTACATAACAAAATTTGGTTGTGTACATATCACTCCCTTAATTTTAAAGTGACACCAATAAATATCTTAATTTTAAAAAATTATCTAAAGGACAGTAATTTGGGCACGGTGGAGTACTGGAGTATCACTTGCGCAGTTACATACACTTTACGTACATGGGGATAACAGAGTATCTGTATACACCTTTATATACCTTGAACTACGATCAATTATTCTTATTCATAATTCGAATGATAAAGAAAAGTTGTATGTACGTTTATTCGTTATGATAGGCGAATATGCATGTTGATAAGCTATACTATTATATCATATGCATGATATATAACATCAAGTTGCCAATAATTAACCAAAAAATGAGGGGGAAATGCATGTGAAAGATTGCAAAAATACGGGATTTTGCCTGATACACATGCTTTACTTACTAAATGTCCCCCCATCGCTTTCAATTTCATTCTTTTGAATCGTTACCCGGTATTAAACAAAATTAGCATATATTGTTAAAGTGATATAAGAGCTTATTTTTTATCATTGAATTTTCATGACAACAAAAGAGACTTTTCCCTAGGACATGTTCCAACTACATGTTGCCGGGAAAAGTCTATTCCAACGACAAGTCATCACTTATTTGTCGTCGTAATTTTTAGGCGAGAAATTTTTTCCGTTAGGCCCCAAAACGAAAAGTTACCAAAACGAAAAGTGACAAAGAAATTATTATAGTATTTCCGACGACACTTGCGAGGACATGAGTATTGGGCAAACGCGTGCTCGGGAAAAGGTACTTTTCTTGTAGTGCTTATAAATTCCTCATAATTGAACATTAGAATTACATAATGCATAATTATGATGGATTAATCAAATTTAACGACAAAATATTATCATTGCGGTGGTGAATTTATGTTCATTAAAAAGTTAAACTTTTAAGTTAACATACATGTTTAGTCCTCCTATATACACTTAAGAATCTACACTCTAGTATAGTTCGGTGAACATAAACCTTTGCAGTAAAACAACGTTATCATTGGATCCTACAAGGAATATAAGGTTTGGATTATTATTTGGTCACTGGTGATAACTTTGATTTTATTAATAAAATCATCACTAAATTTTGTAGTTATGTGATATTAGTGACTTAACAATTGACTACTTTTAATATTTTGTTCTCTAATAATGTTTTGTAACAGTTCTTTGGGCTCTACAGTGACGAGAAGTAATGAACTTTGACTTGGTAAACACTTTTCTATTGTTAGTGACGAAATAATCTTTGTCACTAAAAATTTTTCTTCTTGTAATGAAAACCTAAAGACAATACTCAACAAAATCTAACAAGAACCATAAGACAATACTCAACAAAACCTTGTGTTTTAACTCATGTGGTAGTGGTCTGCCTCTCTTAGCGAGACATCGGGAGTTTGACTTCCGTGGGGTGCAACATTGCACACAATGTTACCCCTTTACCCTTAAATTTCACCCACGGGTGCCTTCCACAAATCGCGTTGCGGGGGCAGTGAGGGATGGGGGGTTTTACCGCCTATGCCCTCTGATTGGGTCGGATTTCCTCCCGGGCAGCACTTGGTGGCGGGATATGCAACTGCGGAGATGAACGTGTGGGTGGTTAAGTTCTCCTGAGTGATCCTGTACCTATTTAAAAAAAAAAAAAAAAAAAAAAAAAAAAAAAAAAATCCTTAGTTCATACTAACCATACACTACTAGAAAAAGCACTTTTCCGGACGACAAAAGTCGTCCGCAAAAGCTAGCTAAACGAAAAAAAAAAAAAAAGCTTATCAGTCTCACTTTTCTGAAATGTTGAATCAGGCTTTTCCGGACGACACCAAGTCGACCGGAAAGAAATTACCATATTATCTAATAGAAAAAAGTTATGAATATTAACTAGGGGCATTTTGGTCCTTTCACTTTTTTTAACTAAATTTTATTACACCAACAAAGCCCCCACACTTTTTCACAAATTCAAATCAACCCCCCAAACATGTGGTAAAACGTCAAATAACAATTTTCAAAAAAAATCTTAAATAAACTCCACCCAAATATTCAACGGGTCATATTTTCTTGCTTACAACGAGTTAAATTTTTCCGACACCATCATTAAACTCTAAATAATTTTAGGAACACAATGTCACTAACTATACGCAAAATGGACGCTTTTTAAAAAACGCTAAATATTTGGGGTACTTTTCATACACGTTGATTTTACGTTAAATTTTTAAAAGTCGACAATTTCATAGCGAAACGCGGAGATGCACATATTGTTAATTTAAAATAATATTTAAATTTTTTACGGGTTATACCTTTTAGTTCGACTCGAGTTGCGCTTCAACGACATCATCGTTAGCCACGAAATAATTTTACAAACTAAACGCAATAAAATACATTGAAAACTGAACCCCCGGCGCGAAGCGAGGGTTCGAAAACTAGTTATTATTATTTTTCGTACAAAATCCTAACTTTAATGTAATTTCGTACGCTATGTGATATGAGAAATACTGTAATTGACTTGATCATATTGTGTTTAAATTTGATAAGTGTAAATCAAGAAAAGATCAGAATCAATAATGAAACACTGAGTGCACTAATCTTCGACAAACCAACCTGAAAAAGGTCAACATGCTGGACATATGGGCAATAGGCAAATGAACTCGGGTGGTTTTATCCAATTTTGGACAAAAAAATCCATTATGACGTTGCAAATTTTTACATGTTACTCAATTTGTTCAAAATAATTGAGGCAACAACTAGCACTTCTGTGTATTGGTTCAGCACATTAGCCCAACAATCAGAAATTGTGGGAAATCCTATTGGAAATAAATAAAGGGTCTTAATGTAGTAGAGGTGATGAATATGCTGGGTTTATAATTTTCGTTTCAAAATTGTGTTTCTACCAAAGGTCCATCAGCCTATAGGCATCGAGATCTCCTTTAATAATGAGTTAGTATTAGTTTAAGCCTATGAGTAGATATCTCTAGCTTTTACAAAGCGTAAAGGTCACATCTGACATGTCAATCTGACAATGTCCCTGCCTTTCATTTTTCACGTGTAATTTTCAAATTAATACTGTAAATACTTTTTAATTCCCATAAAGAGACACGTGTCCCTATCAAAAAGCCCATTAACCTAATTTACTTATAAATCATACGGAATAAATCAGACACACACACACACACACACACACACACTCTCTCTCTCTCTCTCTCTCTCTCTCTCTCTCTCTCTCTCTCTCATTTTTCTCACAACCTAGCCAATTCCACCGGCGATTATGGCCTTCGGCGGTCATAATCGCCGTCGCCGCTACAACAGAATTATTCCCTACAATTTTACAAACCGAATGGTACAATTTTTATATAATAACTCCGATATAATTAAACTCGCTGGTACTTCATTTTCTTCGAATCGCCGGAATCATCTGGTGGCTGGAATACACATGAAGACGTCGTGTGTTTGCAACGATTTAGGGTTTACGATGTTTCAATAGGAGGTTTGTTTTTTGTTTTTTGTGATTTGTATTTTTTTTGTGTGTTTGTATTTTTTATTTGTATTTTTGACGGCGTGTATTTTTTTTTTTTTTGATTTGTATTTTTGACGTGATTTAGGGTTTGTATTTTTCTTTTCTGATTTGTATTTTTTTTTTTTTTGTCAGATTACATGTGTAGATTCCGAGTTTCGAATCAAATGCAGTTCAATCAATCGAGTTGTTCAATCGAATTATTATTCAATTTTGTTAACCGATTTCGCATTCGATTGAATACAGGCTTTTGTTGGATATCTTGACGAAAAAAGGTGCTTATTGTTTTGTGTTTGTTGAATGGTAGCAGCTGTATGTAGTTGTTTTCTTACATATACTAAAACTTTTGCGTAGGCATTTATTTATGGCGTTCGAGAAAAGAGTGACATTGTTGAGTGGTATAAAACCAATAGTATTACACAAAATTCAGTTATCCTAGATGCTTTCAGTTGTAATCATATATGTGGTGAAGAGTTATGTTGGGGTGCAAACCTATCCCACATAGGAGGGAGACAAAAACAAATGTATGTAAATAAGTCTAAGGAGAAGTCCCTCTAATACTAATTGGTTTTAGAAAAGGATGGACTCTTGAGCTTATATTGCAGGACATTGTGTTTGGACTATGCGATCTTACAAATGGCATTAGAGCTAGGCTATAGCCCGATGTGGTGAACAACGCAGTGGTGGCGCACCCCTAAGCGCACGGTGCGACATGGCACACCCCTCAGTTTGCCAACGATAATGGAGCCATGGTGCCTTATATCGAAAGTCTTCCTTCCCAAGGCGTGGAAGTGCGGCGTGTCCCGATGGTGAATGAAAAGTGAAAGAAAGAGATCGGCGGTATAAGAGGCGTGTCCCGGTAGTGAAAGAAAAGAGACCGGTGATATAAGATGGCGAGAGTATCGTTGAAGGGGAGGCTCGGTGATGTGGTCTTCGGTTTGAGGGGAGGATTGTTGGAGTGAAAACCTATCCCACATAGGAGGGAGACAAAAACAAATGTATGGATATAAGTCTAAGAAGAAGTCTCTCTAATACCAATTGGTTTTAGAAAAGGATGGACTTATTGTGTTTGGGCTATGCGATCTTACAAGTTAAAAGTGGTCACTCTGATCCATTAACTATTCACTAATGAATGGGTTTCTTTTGGTTAGGATTTATATCTAATTAGTCAAAGGGTCTAAATATATGTTAAAATACACAAGGTAAATGCTTGACCAGAATGTTTTTTAAACGCAAAAAATGAAGCATCCTTAATAATTTAATCCATAGTAGCTGATTTTTGAAGAATGGGCCAGATTGGGTGAAATATGTGATTGTTCATGTATCATTTTTGTGATCTATGAATAGAAGAATGAAATATTAGTTTGGTGGTTGCTGACATTCATGTTTTGTTTCGTAATTGTTGTTGGTATGCTGCAACATGTGTTTTGTTTTGTGTGTACATGTTCTTATTATTCAGTTTTAAAAAGAAATAGTGACTTCATTCTTGACCACCACTTTTCTCCAACATCAGAGACAACAAAGAACAAAGGTACAATAGTATTACGGAGTATAAATTACCACTACACCCCAGTCAATAGCAATAATATTACCATACAAACCTATCATCCGATTAATTAATGTCAATAATATCAACATAATTTTGATAGCAATAATATTAATACATACCGAAAAAGATGGTGTGTGATGTATCACCTATGCATATGTGTATTTATTTTATGTATGGGTTCGATTGTTGCTATATGTAGCTTTAAGTTTAGCGTAGCTCACTATATCAGGCTAAATTGCTAAATTGGTAAAGTTAGAATAATAATCATATTTTGAATAATAATCATATTTTTTTTAGTTTCAATCATTATCATTATTGAATGCGGCTATATATGCAGTTTGAAATGCTATATGAGTTGTATCAGTTTGATGCTATTTAGAATTCGTTGAATCACCTATATGCAGTTTTGTTAGTTTGGGTCAAAATAACCCCTATGTTAGTTCATAATATGTTGGTTGTGGGTCAAAATAACCCCTATGTAAATGCAATTTCAGTTACAAACTGCAATTGCATAATATGTACTGTGATGCTTGTGTGATCTATGAGATAAATTTCGTATCCTTAATAATAAAAATAGGGGCTATTTGGACCCAAACTAACAAACTGCATATAGGTACATATTCCGAAACAATGTGTATTTTTATGCTTGAGATCATCCATAAGTCGATCCAATTTGATTTTAAACATATTTACTTGACTACTTATGAAACCAGCAGACAAGCAGAAGGGATATTCTACTCGAGTATGTTAAATTTGTGCAGCCATATGGAGTTTTTTTAAGAAAGTTTAACTTGGAGTCTTAATGAATTTTTCTTTTATATTATAGTTTAGTTTAACTTTATTAAGTTCGAGGGGTAAAGAACTGCTTGTTAGAAATAATAAAAAAAGAGTAATAAATATTGGGTTTTTTGGGATCAGAACAATGTCATCATTTCCCTCTCTTTGACAGCTAAGCATACAGCCTGGAAGATCACAGCCAGCCAACATTCCAAAAATATGATATGGGTTTCTGTAATTAGGCATATAGCCGTTAGTCACCTTGTGTATAAATAGGGCTCTTGTATGTTTGTAATGTATCAATTCAAGCTTTATCTTTACAATAAAACGATCAATACGTTTCTCTTTCATTTTGTTCAAATCAAAACATGGTATCAGAGCAGAGCTGCTGATCCTAGATCATAGCAACCTGTTTTTCCTCGTCATTTACCTTTTTTTTAATTGGCCACCATGTCTGGAGAAGACGTTAGCCAAAATCCAAACAACCAACTCATTACGGAATTAACCAGCCAATTGGCAAGGTTATTGCAAACCAACAATGAAAACCAGTCTCAAAGGTTACCTGATTCACTGAAAATCAGTGTAAACCTCAATAATTCCAACTTCTCTCTATGGTCCAGGATGATTAAGGTTGCCATCGGAGGTAAATCCGAGACCCTCCTTAATCATCTCACGGAAGATCCTCCAGCAACTAATAATCAGAAATGGAACCAGGAAGACCTCGTTGTTTTCTCATGGGTGATTCAAAATATTGAACCCCAGATTGCAAGAAATCTTACACAATTCCCAACTGCAAAATCATTGTGGAATGCACTTATCACAACTTACAGTTCCGGCAAGGACAAACTGCAAACATTTACCTACACGTCAAAGCCAACAATATCAAACAAGAAGGTAAGTCAATTGAAGAATGATGGCTAAAATTGCAGGGTATTTGGGGTGAAATTGAAATGAGGGATCCAAATCCCATGGAACACCCAAATGATATAATCAAATATAACAGTATTAGATCAGAGCAAAAGCTCTTTCAATTTTTAAATGCCCTCGATCACAAGCATGATAACATAAAGAGGGAATTGCTCAGAATCGAACCTTTACCCACGGTTGAAGGGGCATACGCTGCCATTAGAAAAGAAAATGCTCACCAGAATATTTTTAGCAACAAGACTGAAGTTACCAACCACTCCGGCATCGGATCTGGACTGCTAGCCCCATCGTTAAAGCACAAAGATTCAGATGGCCATGGACTTATTTCAAAAAATCAACGGCGATCTGAATATCAATCAACAAAAGACAAGGACAACCTCAAATGTTCAGAGTGTGGGATGAAACGACACACGAAAGAACAGTGCTTTAGGATTGTCGGATACCCTGAGTGGTGGAACGACGGTCACAGGAAAGGAAAAGTGGCGGTGGCGACAACAACAGCAACCAAAGGCAATCAAGAGACCAACAACTTTGGTGCCACTGCTCAGGGAGGATTCGGTTTAATGGCAGCAGATCAACCTTCAACCACGTCTTCAGGTGGAGGTAAATTAGGGTTAGGGTTTGAACCCAAACCCAATCACTGTAAACATACGGAGAAGAAGAAGGGAGGGTTAGGGTTTTTAACCCCAAATCGATATCAGATCTTGCAATCTGATCCCTCACATGTTCTCCCTTTACATAATACCCCCTGTTGACAATTATTTACACCATAAACCCTCAAGAGACCAAGGTTATCTTGAACAGTCCCATAATGTTAAAATTAAATCCAAAAAACAAAAGTTTTTGCAAAATAAGTCCTCTTTAAATAACGACGTTTCTTATACTAATATTGTTTCAAATGCAATAAAAAATAAAGAGTGGATTATTAATTGTGGTGCAACCGACACCATGACCTTTGATAAAAAGGACATTTATTTAGAGTCAAAACCGAATAAAACTAAAATAAAAACGGCCAATGGTGGGACTGTTCAAGTACAAGGAGGGGGAACGATAGAGATATCACCAACGTTAAAACTAAAGAACTGTCTCTATGTTCCCGCTCTATCACACAAGTTATTATCTGTTAGCCACTGATAATGCTAAAAACGAACATATATTTCATAGCATTATTCCTCAAGAAAGACAAGCTTTTAGTTGCAATTGTTCTATTTACAAGTGATATTCGTTTAAATAATAAAAGGTGCAGACAAAAGACAGATTCGACGAATTGAAGACGCAAACGACCAAAAAGCTCAAAAGTACAAAAGACAATCAAAGAGGTTCCAATTATTGATAAGAAACGTCTCGAAATTACAAAAGTACAAGATTCAAAACGCAAAGTACAAAATATAAAATTGTACGCAAGGACGTTCGAAAATCCGGATCCGGGACCAGAGTCAACTCTCAACGCTCGACGCAACGGACTAAAAATTACAAGTTAACTATGTATATAAATATAATATAATATATAATTAATTATATTAATTATATATATATTATATTTATAAATAAAAACCGTCGGCAGAGAAAGACTCCAAAGTTGTGAGCTGGAATTTCAAACTCCGCGACTCGCGGAGTTTGAAGGCAAAATATGTCGCGAGTCGCGGAGCCCCAAAATGAAAAACCCCCTATAAAGCAAACCGAAATCTGATCATTTTCATAATCTTTTTCTTCCTCATTCATACGTAAAATTTATATTTATATTTATAATTTATATTTTAATTTTAATTATAATTCTAATAATAAGGGTATGTTAGCGAATGTTGTAAGGGTGTAAGTCGAAATTCTGTCCGTGTAACGCTACGCTATTTTTAATCATTGTAAGTTATGTTCAACCTTTTTACATTAATGTCTCGTAGCTAAGTTATTATTATGCTTATTTAAAACGAAGTAATCATGATGTTGGGCTAATTACTAAAATTGGGTAATTGGGCTTTGTACCATAATTGGGGTTTGGACAAAAGAACGACACTTGTGGAAATTAGACTATGGGCTATTAATGGGCTTTATATTTGTTTAACTAAATGATAGTTTGTTAATGTTAATATAAAGATTTACAATTGGGCGTCCTTATAAATTACCATATACACTCGATCGGACACGATGGGCGGGGTATTTATATGTACGAATAATCGTTCATTTAACCGGACACGGGAATGGATTAATAGCCACTAGAATAATTAAAACAGGGGTGAAATTACATTCAAGGGTAATTGGTGTAATTGTTAACAAAGTAGTAAAACCTTGGTTTACACGCAGTCGATAACCTGGTGTATTCATTAAACAAAGTATTAAAACCTTGTTACAATTCGAATCCCCAATTAGTTGGAATATTTAACTTCGGGTATAAGAATAATTTGATGAGGACACTCGCACTTTATATTTATGACTGATGGACTGTTATGGACAAAAACCAGACGGACATATTAAATAATCTAGGACAAAGGACAATTAACCCATGGGTATAAAACTAAAATCAACACGTCGAACATCATGATTACGGAAGTTTAAATAAGCATAATTCTTTTATTTCATATTTAATTTCCTTTATTTTATATTTAATTGCACTTCTAATTATCGCATTTTTATTGTTATTGTATTTAATTGCACTTTTAATTATCGTACTTTTTAATTATCGCAAGTTTATTTTATCGCACTTTTATTATTCGCAATTTCATTATCGTTATTTATTTTACGCTTTAAATTAAGTCTTTTATTTATTTAATATTTTACATTAGGTTTTAACTGCGACTAAAGTTTTAAAATCGACAAACCGGTCATTAAACGGTAAAACCCCCCCCTTTATAATAATAATATTACTTATATATATATATATTTGTATTTTTATAAAAGTAAACTAATATAGCGTTAAGCTTTGTTTAAAGATTTCCCTGTGGAACGAACCGGACTTACTAAAAACTACACTACTGTATGATTAGGTACACTGCCTATAAGTGTTGTAGCAAGGTTTAAGTATATCCATTCTATAAATAAATAAATATCTTGTGTAAAATTGTATCGTATTTAATAGTGTTTCGTTGTAAACTTTAATAGTATTTTATACCCCTTAGCTTTGACATCAAGTATTTTTGGCGCCGCTGCCGGGGACCTCTTTTAAAAGCCGGAAGCGCAACACTAATATAAAAAAAAAATAAAAAATAAAAGATTTTTAGTTTACTTCTATTAAAATTCGCTTTTGTAAAAATACGTTTTGAATATTCGAAAATATAAAAAGAAAAACAAAAATTTATATATTTTTAAGAGTTTGTTAAAAAGTTTTATAAGTTTCTTTTTTTTTATTTTAGTTTATAAAAATATAAGTTTTATTTAAATATCTTTTATTTATATAAAAACAGAAAACAGAAAATAAAAAAAATAAATAAAGAAAAACGCGTCGAATTTAATAAGCTGTCATCTGAATTTCTGAACCCCGCGACTCGCGGGGTTTTCTTTATAAATTACCGCGACTCGCGGAGTGACTCTGACACGCGACAAAACCCTAATTCAGCATTAATTACGGGTTATTTAATAATTATTATTATTATTATTAACCCTAATTATTATTATTATTATAATTAATTTTATTTTAACTTTTACTTTTTATTTAATTTATGTATTTAGTATTAATTAGTTTTATTAAATTGTAAAATTAGTAGTTTTATTAAATAAATAATATAAAAATAATATTTTTATAAAAATTGCACTTTTTACAACTTTTTGTATATTTTTATATTTTGTCCCTTTTTAATCGTTTTAGCGTAATATTTGTATTTTTATCTCATATTTAATTTTAAAATTAGTTTTTGCCATAGTCATTTTTACTCCTAGATTTTTAGGCTTTGCCGTAGAATTCCTTAAGTGCTTTTTCTTTAGACTAAGATTTAGGTGCTTTAGAATTTTGCGACGCCTTTTTAAGTTTTAGTTTCTTTTTAAGTTATTTCCATTTGGGATTTAGTTTTTCCTGTAAGCTTTAATATTTTTAGACACCTTTTACTATGTATCAATTATCATTCCAATTAGTAATTTCAATTTGCGATTATAATTTTAAGTTAGTTGTAGTAATAAGATTAGGTTAGTCAAGTATTTTTAAGTTTTATAAGTTTCTTTTATTTTCGTCACCTTTTATTTTTCAACCATTTTTCTTTTTCGACGAACTCTTTTTCTCTCTTATTTCTCGCCATTCTAGTTTTTAGGACTTAGAATTTTTTCTACTTCTTCTCTAAATTTCTTAAAATTACGAAAATTTATTTTAAGTGGTTAAATTGATAGACATCAAAATTTTCTGGTTCGTAGTAATAGTTGGATTTGTACGTGGACCGGGTTATTGGAGCCAAACAGTCCTCAATTATATTGAGACCAAACGGATCCTGCCCCTCTGCTGCATCTTTTGGCTATTCGAAACGTGGGCAAAATCAGAAAAGTCTATTGATTGGATAACTTATTATAATTTTTCTTTCCTTTTAAAAACTAATAGGATATTCAGTGAATGCACCGAGCAAGACGTTCATCACCTTTTGTACGTTCACCACCTGTAACTAGATCAAGACATTTAGCAAATATAACCGCCGTTGATTTTTCTTTAGAATCGTCATCCAGTCGACCAAGTACTTCAGTTCAAATTTCCGATAATCCATTTTTTGAACCCGACCTCACAATTGAGAATCCAGAAAATATTCAGGAACGGTTCGTAGATCCTGAACCATTAAACTTTCCTCCGGAGCCACCAATCATTCAAACAGAGATTGTTGAGGAACGAACCATTAAATCAGAATCATCTAGTGATACCGATTCAACAAATTCAATTATGGAGAATCTGGAACCTTTAAGTATGGAAGACCGAATGAGAGCTAAACGCACTGGCCAAGGTCACGCAATTACTCATCCAGACATTAATGCGCCAGATTATGAAATCAAAGGACAAATTCTACACATGGTAACTAATCAATGCCAATTTAGTGGTGCGCCTAAGGAAGATCCAAATGAACATCTACGTACCTTTAATAGGATCTGCACACTATTTAAAATCCGAGAAGTGGAGGATGAACAGATATATCTCATGTTATTTCCCTGGACTTTAAAGGGAGAAGCCAAAGATTGGTTGGAATCGTTACCTGAAGGGGCGATCGATACATGGGATGTTTTAGTTGACAAATTTCTTAAACAATTCTTTCCTGCATCTAAAGCCGTAAGACTTCAAGCAGAAATTGTTACGTTCACACAGAAGCCAAATGAAACTCTATATGAGGCGTGGACTAGATATGGAAAGTTGTTAAGAGGATGTCCGCAACATGGTTTAGACACCTGTCAAATAGTACAAATATTCTACCAAGGATGCGACATCACTACAAGAAAAGACATAGATATAGCAGCTGGTGGTTCTATTATGAAGAAAACCGAAACTGATGCTTACAAAATTATTGATAATACTGCTTCCCACTCACATGAGTGGCACCAAGAAAAAGACATCATTAGATCATCTAAAGCAGCTAGAGCCGATTCTAGCCATGACTTAGATTCCATTTCCGCAAAGATAGATGCTGTGGAGAGACGAATGGAAAAGATGACTAAAGATATTCACTCAATACGAATTAGTTGTGAGCAGTGTGGAGGACCACATTTGACAAAAGATTGTCTCAGTATTGAATTAACAATGGAACAAAGAGAGAATATTTCATACATAAACCAAAGGCCTGGAAATAATTATCAGAATAATTATCAACCGCCAAGACCAATTTACAATCAAAACCAGAATTATAACCGAAATATTCTATACAACAACCAACAAGGTCCTAGCAATCAGCAAGTATCCAATAATACTTATAATCAGCAAAGACCTAATTTTCAAAACAAACCACCACAACAAACCGATGATAAAAAGCCGAATTTAGAAGATATGATGACGAAGCTAGTTGAAACTCAAACGCAGTTTTTCACATCTCAGAAACAAACCAATGAACAAAATGCTCAAGCATTTAGAAATCAACAAGCTTCTATTCAAAATCTAGAACAAGAAGTAAGTAACCTAGCAAGGTTAATAGGTGAAAGAAAACCAGGAAGTTTACCGAGCGATACAAATGCTAACCCCCGAAATGAAACAGCTAAAGCCATTACCACAAGAAGTGGTACAACACTTAAACCACCTGAAATACCTGTAACTTCTGATGAAGCCATTCCTACTCCACAAGAACCACAACCTGATCAAGATAAGGAAAAAGAACCGGTAGTTGAAAAGGTTAATGAAGATAACACAGTTAAGGATAAACCTTATGTTAAACCATATCAACTACCACTTCCTTACCCGAGTAAAATGAAGAAAGAAAAACTTGAAGCCGAGCAATCCAAATTCTTGGATATGTTTAAACAGATAAATGTAAATCTTCCTTTCATTGATGTGATTTCAGGAATGCCTAGATATGCTAAATTCTTGAAAGATCTAATCTCAAATAGAAAGAAAATGGAAGAACTCTCGGCTGTTACTATGAATGCTAATTGTTCAGCAGTGCTGTTGAATAAAATACCAGAAAAACTATCTGATCCAGGAAGTTTCACAATTCCATGTTTTCTGGGTAGTCTTAGTTCAATAGAAGCATTGGCAGACTTAGGTGCTAGTATAAATCTAATGCCGTATTCACTATACGCTAAACTAGACCTTGGAGAATTGAAACCAACCAGAATAAGCATACAACTAGCCGATAGATCAATAAAATATCCTAGAGGGATAATGGAGAACATGCTAGTTAAAGTTGGTACTTTAGTATTTCCAGTAGATTTTGTTGTTTTGGACATGGAAGAAGATTCTCAAGTTCCTCTCATATTAGGAAGACCATTCTTAAACACGGCTAAAGCAATGATAGACGTGTTCGGTAAGAAACTGACCCTAAGTATAGAGGATGAGAGTGTTACCTTTTCAGTTGATAGAGCAATGCAACAACCACAATCTGCAGATGATACATGTTATTATATTCAAACTATAGATGCACATGCAGAATTATTAAAAGAATTTCCAGAATTACAAGGAACAGGAGAATGTTCTTTAGGAGAAGGTAATGAACCAATTGATGAAGCTGAAATGTTAGCTACACTTATAGCTAATGGATATGAACCAACAACAGAAGAAATTCAAATGCTAAAAGAAGAAGACAGATATCGATATAAATCATCGATAGAAGAACCTCCGAAATTAGAGTTAAAGCCACTTCCAAACCATTTGGAATACGCTTATTTACATGGTGAATCTGAATTACCTGTAATAATATCGTCTTCTCTTACTGAAAATGAGAAATCACAACTCATTTCTGTGTTGAAAGCTCATAAACCAGCCATTGCATGGAAGATTCATGATATTAAAGGAATAAGTCCTTCGTATTGCACACATAAAATCCTTATGGAAGAAGGTCATAAAACATATGTGCAACGCCAACGAAGACTAAATCCTAATATGCAAGATGTAGTTAAGAAAGAGATTATTAAACTGCTAGATGCAGGTTTAATTTATCCAATCTCTGATAGTCCATGGGTAAGCCCAGTTCAATGCGTGCCTAAGAAGGGTGGCATGACTGTCATCACAAATGAGAAAAATGAGCTTATTCCTACTAGGACTGTAACAGGATGGCGTGTATGTATTGATTATAGAAAATTAAATGACGCCACCAGAAAAGATCACTTTCCCTTACCTTTCATAGATCAAATGTTGGAAAGATTAGCCGGAAATAGTTACTATTGTTTTCTAGATGGATTTTCCGGATATTTTCAAATTCCAATAGCACCCGAAGATCAAGAGAAAACTACATTTACGTGCCCTTATGGTACTTTTGCTTACAAACGCATGCCATTTGAACTTTGCAATGCCCCTGCAACCTTTCAAAGGTGTATGATGGCGATTTTTCACGACATGATAGAAGAATGCATGGAAGTATTCATGGATGACTTTTCAGTCTTCGGTGATACATTTAAATCATGTCTAGTTAATCTGGAACGAATGCTAATTAGATGCGAAAAATCAAATCTAGTACTTAATTGGGAGAAATGCCATTTCATGGTTAAAGAAGGCATCGTTCTTGGACATAAAATTTCAAAAGAAGGAATTGAAGTGGATAGAGCTAAAGTAGATGTAATTGCTAAACTTCCACATCCCACAAATGTTAGAGGAGTTAGGAGTTTTCTAGGGCACGCCGGTTTTTACCGACGTTTCATAAAAGATTTTTCTAAAATTGCCACTCCTATGAATAAACTCCTAGAAAAGGATGCTCCATTCATCTTTTCAGATGAGTGTATCAAATCTTTTAATATTCTTAAAGAGAAACTCACTAATGCACCGATCATGATAACACCAAATTGGAATCTACCATTTGAACTAATGTGCGATGCAAGTGATTTTGCAATGGGAGCCGTTTTAGGACAAAGGATTGAAAAACGATTTCAACCTATATATTATGCTAGTAAGACGTTACAAGGAGCACAAACGAACTATACAACTACTGAAAAAGAACTCCTTGCTATTGTCTTTGCTTTTGACAAATTTTGATCATATCTCGTTCTAGCAAAAATGGTGGTCTATACCGACCATTCTGCTCTTAGATACCTATTTTCAAAACAAGATGCTAAACCAAGATTAATCCGTTGGATCTTACTCTTACAAGAGTTTGATATTGAAATCCGAGATAAAAGAGGAGCAGAAAATCTCGCCGCTGATCATCTTTCTCGTCTTGAAAATCCCGAATTAGAAGTTCTAAATGAATCGGCCATACAAGACAACTTTCCTGATGAATATCTATTGAAGATAGATTATAATGAAATCCCATGGTTTGCAGACTATGCAAACTACTTAGTTTGTGGATTCCTTGAAAAAGGATTATCGTACCAAAGACGAAAGAAATTCTTCAGTGATATAAAACACTATTTCTGGGAAGATCCACACCTGTTTAAAAGTTGTCCCGATGGAATAATACGCCGATGTATATTTGGAGATGAAGCTAGTAAAATTTTAAACCATTGTCACACAGGACCAACAGGAGGGCATTATGGGCCTCAACTAACAGCAAGAAAAGTTTATGATGCTGGATTCTATTGGCCTAAAATTTACAAAGACGCACACCTTCTTTGCAAATCCTGTGATGCATGTCAAAGGGCCGGAAAAATAAGTCAACGTGATGAAATGCCACAAAATGTCATCCAAGTATGTGAAGTATTTGACATTTGGTGTATTGACTTTATGGGTCCATTTCCAAAATCTCATAATAATCTATATATACTCGTAGCCATTAATTATGTATCTAAATGGGCGGAAGCACAAGCTCTCCCAACTAACGATGCACGAGTTGTAGTCAACTTTTTAAAACGTCTTTTTGCAAGGTTTGGAACACCGAAAGCTTTAATAAGTGATCGGGGTACTCATTTCTGTAATAATCAACTTGAGAAAGTTCTTAAAAGATATGGAGTAACTCATAAAATCTCCACCGCATATCATCCACAAACAAGTGGACAAGTTGAAAATACCAACCGAGCTTTAAAACGTATTCTAGAGAAAACCGTAGGATCAAATCCGAAGGAATGGTCCATTAAATTGGAGGATGCACTCTGGGCTTTTAGAACAGCCTACAAAACTCCAATTGAAACCACACCTTTTAGACTTGTTTATGGAAAAGCATGTCATCTTCCAGTAGAAATTGAACACAAAGCATTTTGGGCTTTGAAAACATGTAATCTTGATTTACATGAAGCTGGACGTCTACGATTAAGTCAACTAAACGAATTAGAAGAATTAAGACATGAAGCATACGAAAATTCGTTAATCTATAAAGAAAGAACGAAGAAATGGCATGATAAAAGAATCAGAAGTTCAAAAGAATTTAAAGAAGGAGACATAGTTCTTCTTTTCAATTCACGATTCAAGCTATTTCCTGGAAAATTGAAATCAAGATGGTCTGGACCATTCATAGTCAAAAGAGTTTTCCCATACGGAACGATAGAATTGATAAATTCAAATGGGATTGAATTTAAAGTTAATGGTCACAGAGTTAAATATTACATACATGGTCCGATGGAAGTCGACAACGAAGTTAATCACAATTTCGACACCACAGCTAACTAAGTGTGGGGAGAATCAAGTCTTTAAAGGATAATATGTATTTCTGTTAGAGTTAGATTGTCTGTTTTCGTGTAGTTCTCGAAAATGGAACCCGAATGGTCTTTCCCTAGCAGACCCTAAAGAACTAGTCTTCTCCCCCCATTCTGAATTTTTATTTTTTTTTAGGTTTTTACGAAATGAAGACTGCCTGTGAACTAAACCATGGTCTAATGCTACACGCTTTGATCACTAAAAGAAATAATGACATACTACCGAGTGAACTAGTATCAGTAATCAGAGAAAGAATGGACGGAGTTAGAAAAGAATCCAGATGCGAAGATAATAAGTTACAATTTGGTAAAGGAAAATCAAAATCCGCAGCGAAAAGAAGAGCACGACACCTAGAACGATGTCACAAATGCGGAAAATGGTCACATGGAGGTAAATGTTCAAATAATCAAACCTATTCAAATACCGAATTTGTTACTTTATGCAGAGACGGGCCGCTCATATGTTTAGAAGAAAAGACACTGAATGCTCGAGGTTACGCCTATGTAGCCATGGAAAATCAATTAAACCGACTATCTTATGAATGGGATAGATCATATAACTAAGAAATCTATTTCACAGGTATGTCTGTACAGTTTTTATTTTTATTTTTATTTTTAACCTTTTGATAATAAACGCTAATTTGTTCGCTAAAAAGTATTAAATTGGTATTAAATAAAATTAGGTTTGGCGACCGAAATTATTGATATCATTCAAAAATTTATTACATCACTGCGAAATTTAACGTTTATTCTTAAGGTATAAATATCTTTAAACAATCAACCCAAAATATTTCAAAAATTCGTCATGAGTTAAATTAGGTCTTGGAACCGAAATTACTTTACCGAAAAGAGGGGCGCATATTTTTGATAATATTTGATTGATTAAAGTGGGATAAAAAGACAAAAAGATTTTTAAATTTATTTTTACCATGTTTTTAATATTAATATTTAAATCTTAAATTAATATTGTAAACTTTGTAAAAACAATATATTTAAAATTGTAAATATTTGAAAAATTAATATAAGTTTGGTGTGAATTTATAATATGAATTTTTAAATTAAGTTTGGTGTGAATTTTTTTTAATATAAATTTTTAATTTTATGCATTTCAAATTTTAAGTTTGGTGTGAATTTTTAATATTAATTTTGAATTTTATATTTAAGTTGTGTGAATTTAAAAACAAAAATTTACTTTATCTCATTAAGTTAAGAATATGATTTTTAAAATTCGTCGTAAGTTGAAGACTAGGTCTTTGAACCGAAATTGCTTTACCCGAGGGAGGGACGAGAACTTTTATTATCATTATTTTTAATCTTATTGAATTAAAGTATGCCATAAACATTGAAAAAACTCAAAAATCTTAGCTTTTAAAACAATCGTTACAAAAAGACAAATTTTAAAATTTTGTCGAGGGACGGACTAGGACATCGATCCGAAACGACCTCGTCCTAAATAACAAGGGAAACAAAATTTTAAAATTAATTACTTAATTGTTTTAATAAGTTAAAGTTTATAAAAAAAAAAAAAAAATTTACCAAACTCCGCGACTCGCGGAGTTTGGAGGGTTAATCCCAGTGACTCGCGGAGGGACCAATTTACAGAAAAAAATAAAGAGCTGGAACAGATCAGTCCCAACTCCACAACTCAAAAACACAGCTGCGAAATACTCCGAAAATACCCGAGAAAAAACCCCCAAAATCACAATTTTTAACCGTTAATCACCAAATCTTTTGCTAAAATCATGTTGACAAGGATGCTATCTAAGAATTACTCAAGAAAAACGGTAAATTTCTACACCTAAACACCATTTAATCCAAAATTTGGTGTTCTTGAGCAATTTTTTCTCCAATTTGATTTTGATGCTTTTTAGTGTAATTAGGCTTAAATTGTTTATGTATTATGCTTGTATAACCTAGATTGATGCTGTTTAACATGATTAGAAGCCTTAAACTTCAAATTTTGAATAATCTAGGGTTTGTGTTCTTGAGCAAATTTGGGGCTTTTTGATATAAACAGGTTATGGCCGATTTTTGTCATGAATTATTGCTAAATTGAGTAGTGTAACATGTCTAGGTAGTTAAATGATCCAAACTTTGAGCCTAAACATGATTTTGAGAATTAAAGTGGACTTTTTCAAGTCTAAAATTCATGAACTTGATTTTTGAAAGATAATGCCATTTGAGACTTGTTTAATTGCTAGTAATGATTATTTTGACATGTTATTTGAGTTGAATGCTTATGAACTTGGCGAACATTTTCGTATATGCTTATTTGAAAAAGTGTAGATTTGATAAAAATGTGAAAATGAGCTTAAGTTTGATATAAATTGATAATGTCATTGTAATTATTTTGATTAATGATTTTGCTGACACTAATGCATATTTGGATGCACAAAAATTGTGTTTTGCAGAATGAAAGGGGTGAATCTTCATCCCAAGCCCGCAATGCTCCTGCTGAGAATTTGGAACAACAGGAGGTGGATAATTACTACAAGCAGGATATACCTCATCCAGTCATGACCTTTTCCGATATGCACTTGGAAGAATTGCACCCGAACTTGAGATTTGACAGACTTTGGATAGATTATCCAAAATATCAAAGGGGTTTGCATACTCTTCATTCTAAGGTTGTTGAGGTACCAAGGGTCATAGAATGGGGACCCTTAGAAGCTGTAGAATTGGCTGGGCCAATTAGGGAATTACTTGTACAGAGGTATGGTAATTCTTCTTTTAATGACTGGGTACATTTATTCACCATGCGTAGACCTGTATATAAAGTATGGTGTGAAGAATTGTTATGTAGTATAGAGTTGAATGATCGGGTAGCTAGTTTAACCGATCGTTCTTTTATTAGATTTTTGTTAGGCGGTTCGATGCGCCACATGTCTTTAATGGACATGGCTCAGGCTTTACGTATATATACGCCTGAGGAGTTAGCGTCTGCCGATTGTAGAGGATTGATACTAAACGGTAGAAAGATAGATGAAAATTTTGATACACACGGTGTGTGGAGTCAAATGACAAGCCATCACCTTTTCAAAGGGGGAAATTACTCTTATTTGGATATAGATAGAGCCGAATTAAGAGTGATACATAGGTTTTTAGCTAATTCGATTACACAAAGGGGTAAGAACAAGGAAAAAGTAAATGAACAGGATTTGTTTTACCATATGTGTATTCGAGACCCACAAAGCGCTGTAAGTATACCATATTGTGTGGGTTATTATTTATCAGCTATGGTTCTGGGGATGCGACCGCATAGCATAATAGGAGGTGGTATTTTTATTACTTTGATTGGTGAATATCTCGGTGTGGATATAAGTCGGGGGGGATTATTAGTAGAAGAACCAGAACCCCGCGATACTATAGGTTTAAATGTATACCATGGTGCGAAAGTTTTGAAGAGGCGAAATAACGCCGCAGTACGATACCATGGTAGACATCCACAGGTGGAGAGAAACCAGCAGCAAGGTAATGTAGGAGGGGGGAATGAAATGCAAGAAATGCAAAGGTTTATAGCTTCTCAGGAATACGAAAATGCTAGACAGAGAGCATTTGAAGATTGGCAAGTTCATCAGAACCAAATCATAGCTCATTGCCAACATATAGGTAGAAACTATATTCCTACACCGAAACCCATCTTCCCTCCTTGGTCTATAGAGATGCAGCCACCATATCCTACGTATGACCCTGCCGAAGCATTCTATAGCACCTATGGTTATGCCTGGAACCCCTATTGGTACCAATATCATCCTTAGTTTACTTATTTTTTTTTTATTTTGTAATTTGTAATTATTGATACGTTTAATACTTTTGTTAATATTGTAATCATTTTAATAATTATCTAACTTTTATTCTTAGATTTTAATAATTTTTGAATGTGGGGTAATATACCAAACTTCAAAAATATGTATATATGTTTGCAGTTTATCTTATGTACACAACAGGGTAAAACAACGCATTTTCAAAGACTGGCATTAAGTTCAGCAAAAGCAACTAATTTTGACGACAAGATGCAAAATATATGTGAAATAACAACAAGACGGAATGAACAAATGATGTGCACCATTTATCATTCAGCAAACAAACGCCAATATATTTGGAAACTTTGGTAAAAATTTAATCATTTTCACACAAATCACCCTCAATAATTTAAATTGTTACTGATTTCTTGCAAATGAGGGCATTGCAAGATCTTAAGTGTGGGAAGGGGTTAAATTCTTTCGGATTTTAAAAATTTTTACTTTATACACTTGGTTACCATTAAAAATACTAGTAAAGCAGTAGTTGTATTAGAATCTAGTGCTCTCTGATAATAAAGAACAGCCCTGGTCTTATATACTGACTACCCAATTCTAGTAAAATTTTTCAAAATTTTCAATTAAATGAACTAAAAATCATGTTTATACATATTTATGAACGATAAAACTAGGTTTTAACACCGAAATTATTGTTACAAATTGAGAAACAAACCAAAATGTTAAAATTCATTTAAAATGGAATAGAGGACGATAAAAAGGAAAATAAAAGCCAAGTGTGGGAAAATTTACCAAGTTATCTTAAACATATGTCACATATATCTGTAACAAATAACTGAAAATACTTTTGCTTTGGACTAAACTAAACTGTTTTACCCGATGAAAGAAAAGAAAAGATGGATCTACACGATGAATCAATTCCATCATTAAAAGGAAGTAAAGTCTTCCGAAAAAGACACGCGCTTCTTGATTTAGGTCATGAAGTTGTCGTCCAGACCAGCTGTAGGTTGACAAAAAAATCTAGAAAAGTCATCACTAAAATCAGCAGGAAATCCACGGACCTCAGCATTAAACAGGGTCGCCAAGTGGTCAGATTTATCCTAACCATGAGAAGGATTTATCTCGTACAATGGGGGGGCACCATGCAAATTAGCTGGATAAGACTAATGAATCAGATCCCCAGAAAGGATAATCTCCTTAAAGATTAAAAATCAGCTTTTAAGACTGATATTACTCAATCCTAGAGATTGACCGTAAAGATTGAGAATTCAAACTCATGGAATTCAATGATATCTAAACTCGAGCTTGAACGAGAAAATATTTTGATCAAAATTATAAACCGATTTGTTTTCTGAAAACCCTATTTTCAATGTGTTCATTACCATTGAACGTAAAAACCTAGGAATTCACCTGGAATTCATTAGGTCACCTGAACTAAATCGGGTGTCAACCGTAAGAACGGTGGTTACATAGTGGTCAAAGACAGGACCTTGTGCCATACCGAAAAATTATAAGGGTGAGCTTTACTATTACTCCTACCAAGGATAGTAATTGCGTCCGACACGTTATAGACCATAATTAAAAGCATGTCAGGGGACATTGCCTTAACAGTTGCTTGTTCAACGCTTTCCTTTCAACCGGACGGTAGTTTACCGAAAGGTAATATACGGGACAAGTAAACTGGACGTGTTGCTTTCCAAATACAAGGTTAGCAAGTGGGTGACACAAAACCGCAAGTTTTGAGCTAAAATTTTCAAATCTGAAACCCACCAAACCCACAAAAATATTTTGCAAACACCGGTAAAGGGTTATCCCGGAAAACTTATCTAGGGTAAAAACTAGATTTAATTTTCAAAAGATCAAATGTTTTCATAAAGATCCAATTTCCTTAATGGATCTAAATTTTTATAGTCATGTGGGACTGTAAACCATATCGTTACTACCATTGTTTATACCGCCGTATAGAAATCACTGATGTACAAAGTGTGAAGAATAAAGAAGTGATTCTAGTATTTCAAGACGATATTGCTTGAGGACAAGCAACGCTCAAGTGTGGGAATATTTGATAATGCTAAAAACGAACATATATTTCATAGCATTATTCCTCAAGAAAGACAAGCTTTTAGTTGCAATTGTTCTATTTACAAGTGATATTAGTTTAAATAATAAAAGGTGAAGACAAAAGACAGATTCGACGAATTGAAGACGCAAACGACCAAAAAGCTCAAAAGTACAAAAGACAATCAAAGAGGTTCCAATTATTGATAAGAAACGTCTCGAAATTACAAAAGTACAAGATTCAAAACGCAAAGTACAAAATATAAAATTGTACGCAAGGACGTTCGAAAATCCGGATCCGGGACCAGAGTCAACTCTCAACGCTCGACGCAACGGACTAAAAATTACAAGTTAACTATGTATATAAATATAATATAATATATAATTAATTATATTAATTATATATATATATATTATATTTATAAATAAAAACCGTCGGCAGAGAAAGACTCCAAAGTTGTGAGCTGGAATTTCAAACTCCGCGACTCGCGGAGTTTGAAGGCAAAATATGCCGCGAGTCGCGGAGCCCCAAAATGAAAAACCCCCTATAAAGCAAACCGAAATCTGATCATTTTCATAATCTTTTTCTTCCTCATTCATACGTAAAATTTATATTTATATTTATAATTTATATTTTAATTTTAATTATAATTCTAATAATAAGGGTATGTTAGCGAATGTTGTAAGGGTGTAAGTCGAAATTCTGTCCGTGTAACGCTACGCTATTTTTAATCATTGTAAGTTATGTTCAACCTTTTTACATTAATGTCTCGTAGCTAAGTTATTATTATGCTTATTTAAAATGAAGTAATCATGATGTTGGGCTAATTACTAAAATTGGGTAATTGGGCTTTGTACCATAATTGGGGTTTGGACAAAAGAACGACACTTGTGGAAATTAGACTATGGGCTATTAATGGGCTTTATATTTGTTTAACTAAATGATAGTTTGTTAATGTTAATATAAAGATTTACAATTGGGCGTCCTTATAAATTACCATATACACTCGATCGGACACGATGGGCGGGGTATTTATATGTACGAATAATCGTTCATTTAACCGGACACGGGAATGGATTAATAGCCACTAGAATAATTAAAACAGGGGTGAAATTACATTCAAGGGTAATTGGTGTAATTGTTAACAAAGTAGTAAAACCTTGGTTTACACGCAGTCGATAACCTGGTGTATTCATTAAACAAAGTATTAAAACCTTGTTACAATTCGAATCCCCAATTAGTTGGAATATTTAACTTCGGGTATAAGAATAATTTGATGAGGACACTCGCACTTTATATTTATGACTGATGGACTGTTATGGACAAAAACCAGACGGACATATTAAATAATCCAGGACAAAGGACAATTAACCCATGGGTATAAAACTAAAATCAACACGTCGAACATCATGATTACGGAAGTTTAAATAAGCATAATTCTTTTATTTCATATTTAATTTCCTTTATTTTATATTTAATTGCACTTCTAATTAACTCATTTTTATTGTTATTGTATTTAATTGCACTTTTAATTATCGTACTTTTTAATTATCGCAAGTTTATTTTATCACACTTTTATTATTCGCAATTTCATTATCGTTATTTATTTTACGCTTTAAATTAAGTCTTTTATTTATTTAATATTTTACATTAGGTTTTAACTGCGACTAAAGTTTAAAATCGACAAACCGGTCATTAAACGGTAAAACCCCCCCTTTATAATAATAATATTACTTATATATATATTTGTATTTTTATAAAAGTAAACTAATATAGCGTTAAGCTTTGTTTAAAGATTTCCCTGTGGAACGAACCGGACTTACTAAAAACTACACTACTGTATGATTAGGTACACTGCTTATAAGTGTTGTAGCAAGGTTTAAGTATATCCATTCTATAAATAAATAAATATCTTGTGTAAAATTGTATCGTATTTAATAGTGTTTCGTTGTAAACTTTAATAGTATTTTATACCCCTTAGCTTTGACATCAGCCACGTAACCAAATAACTTAATTGCACGGTTTTATTACACCCAACGTTCTGCATCTTGCAGGACATCAGAACCGGGAAGATCATTGGTCGTGGTGCTGAACGGGATGGGTTATACTATGTTGATGAAGTCACTCGAGATGGTACAATCATGTTAGCTCACGGGACTCTTGATAGACAAGCATGGTTATGGCATAGACGTCTTGGTCATCCGTCTGCTAGTTATCTAAAAATTTTATTTCCTAGTATTTTTTCAAATAAAGCTATTGAGTGTGAAACATGTATTTTGGCTAAAAGCCATCAAAGTTCCTTTAAACCCAGTAATACTAAGTCTGAACGTCCTTTTATGTTAATTCACTCCGATGTTTGGGGAGCCGCGAGGGTTAATGGGGGACACAACCTTCGATATTTCTTATTATTTATTGATGATTGCACACGTATGACGTGGACATATTTTTTATCAAATAAATCTAAAGTGTTCGATAAATTTACGAATTTTTATGCTATGATTGAAACCCAATTTAAAAGTAAAATACAAATTCTAAGATCCGACAATGGCGGAGAATTTGTTAACTCTCAAATGAAACTTTTTTGTGAAACAAAAGGTATTATTCACCAAACTACGTGCCCTCACACTCCTCAACAAAACGGGGTTTCCGAAAGGAAAAATCAAATTCTATTAGAGATAACTCGGGCCTTAATGATAGAATCCAATGTTCCAAAGTCCTTTTGGCCCGAAGCCCTTGCCACAGCAACTTACCTTGTAAATAGACTCCCTACGAGAGCCTTAGAGCTTAAAAACCCCCTTGAAACCCTAGCACAGTTTTATAAACCTCCATCAAACCTTACTCTCAAACCTAGGATATTTGGGTGCACCGTCTTTGTTCACATTCCCAAAGGGGAAAGAACTAAACTCGATCCTTGTGCTGAAAAATGTGTCTTTGTCGGCTATGGGGTTAATCAAAAAGGGTATAGGTGTTACAGTCCAAAAAGGAAACACATGTTCACCTCTATGAACTGTGATTTCTTAGAAACTGAATACTTTTATACCCAACACACAAGTCAAGGGGAGTCTGAACCATGTGACACTGTGAGTTGGCTAGATCTACCATCATCCGAAGAAGTGACTCATAGTAACCCACCGGCCAAAACTACCGACAATGATCTTCCCAATCAGACTGAGGCCAGTTCTGAATCCTTTGAAACTAATGATACTAATCCTGAAAATGAAGTGAATACATTAGTACAGGAAAGTACAGATCAAAATGAGGAACAATCTGACCAACAAACTGAGGAACAATCTGACCAACAAAATCAACCCAATCAACAAACTGAACCTGAACTCAGATTACCACGGGAACAATATGTTCTTCCTCCAAGAGTTAATCGGAGAATTCCTCCAAAAAGGTATTCTCCCGAAAGAGAAAATCCAAGATCAAGGTATCCAATGGCAAACATTGCCAAAGGTAATCTATCACAAGAAACAAAGCAATTCAATTCCGCGATATACTCTGAAGAAATTCCAACCACCGTTGAACAAGCTCTAAAATCAGCTAACTGGAAGAAAGCAATGGAAAATGAAATGGAAGCCCTCATGGATAACAATACATGGGAGAAATGCATTCTTCCAGACTCAAAGAAACCTGTTGGAAATCGATGGGTTTTTACCATCAAACACAAAGCCGATGGAACTATTGAAAGATACAAAGCTCGACTTGTAGCTAAAGGATATACTCAGACTTATGGGGTCGACTACTCAGAAACTTTTTCTCCAGTAGTCAAAATTGATACAATCAGAATCCTTTTTTCAGTCGCAGCAAACAAAGATTGGCCCCTCCATCAACTCGATGTTAAAAATGCATTTCTACATGGAGAACTTAAGGAAGAAGTCTACATGGAAGGACCTCCTGGGTTTACCTCTGATTTTAAATAAAGGGAAGTTTGTCGTCTTAAAAAAACTCTTTATGGTTTAAAACAATTCCCTAGGGCTTGGTTTGGGCGATTTACTATCGCAATGAAAAAATACGGTTTTAAACAAAGTAATTCAGACCATACTCTGTTCTTAAAACGAAGAAACAATCTTATCACATGTCTCATAATTTATGTTGATGACATGATTATCACCGAAAACGATCAAGAGGAAATTTCAAACTTAAAAACAAATTTATTTAAAGAATTTGAAATGAAGGATTTGGGTAGGCTTAAATACTTCTTAGGGATTGAAGTTTTAAGATCCCAACAAGGGATCTTTATTTGTCAAAGGAAATATATACTTGACCTTCTTGCTGAAACAGGTATGATCGATTGCAAACATGCCGACACCCCTATGATCCCAAATCAAAGGCTATACATGGAAGACAAGGCAAAATTAGCTGATCGGAATCGATACCAAAGGATCGTAGGAAAACTCATTTATCTTGCTCATACTCGCCCAGATATTGCTCACGCTGTTGGAGTTATTAGTCAATTTATGCATCAACCTCAACATCAGCATATGGAAGCCGTATGGAGGATAATCAAATATCTAAAGGGAACTGCAGGAGATGGAATTCTATTCAGTAAAAACAATCACCTAGAAACAAAAATTTATACAGATGCTGGGTACGGAGGAGAGAAAGGAGATAGAAAATCAACATCCGGATACTTCGCTCTGATCGGGGGTAACTTAGTCACATGGAAAAGTAAGAAACAAAAGGTTGTAGTATTATCAAGTGCCGAAGCAGAATTTAGAGGAATTGCTCGAGGCGTAACTGAAGCTTTATGGATTAGGAAACTCCTAAAAGAGATCGGTTTTCCTCCTAATGGCCCCATCAAGATTATGTGTGATAACGAAGCAGCAATAGCTATCTCTGAAAACCCTGTCCAACACGATCGAACCAAACATGTGGAGATAGACAGACATTTCATTAAAAAAAAGCTCGAGGCCGAAATTATCTCCCTGCCCTCTGTTCGATCCGAAGACCAGTTGGCCGACATCTTAACCAAATCTGTCAATGGAAGACTCTACAGAGAAATACTCTCCAAGTTGAATGTTGGTAACCCCACTATTCAACTTGCGGGGGAGTGTTAGAAATAATAAAAAAAGAGTAATAAATATTGGGTTTTTTGGGATCAGAACAATGTCATCATTTCCCTCTCTTTGACAGCTAAGCATACAGCCTGGAAGATCACAGCCAGCCAACATTCCAAAAATATGAAATGGGTTTCTGTAATTAGGCATATAGCCATTAGTCACCTTGTGTATAAATAGGGCTCTTGTATGTTTGTAATGTATCAATTCAAGCTTTATCTTTACAATAAAACGATCAATACTTTTCTCTTTCATTTTGTTCAAATCAAAACACTGCTATATTTTATGATCCTGCACATCGGTAGTTATTGAAATAATGCGAGTTTTGTACATTGGCTCAAACTCTGTAAGTTTTAACCAATTCCATCATTGTTAATTATGATTGTGGATGGTCAAAAATGGGTGGAAGGTCTATTTTGAACTGGTTGTGGCTAGAAAAGTGGCATAATTTAAGGAGTAAAGGAATAAAACTCGAGTCAAAACGTTCATGCTAAAGATATCATACTTGATTGTGGAAAGTCAAATGAGCATTACAACAAATCATGTTTGGAAGATGGAAGACTCAAAGAGATGTGGAATTATAGTTCATAGTTATAGTAGTACAACTCATGAACCCAATCTTAGGTACACCGAGAGTAGAAACCATGATTTTAATTAGCTTAGAATCTTAAAAGATTATAACATACCCCTCTTGGGCACATTGACTTACTATGGTTTTTGGATAGTTGTTCATTCTTTATGCTTGCCATTTTTATTAGCTTAGAACCTTATGTTGTAATGGACCATAAGTTTCTTATTGTTTAGAGTATTATTTTACTTTGACTGTGCGCGCCTTCTTTTTTTGGGTTTTATTGGACATTTTTATAGAAATAATCACCATCATCTTTAATGCAGGTACTTCTGATCTTTAGCATTCATTGTATACACACTTGATTCACTGCTGATGTACCTGATATTAATGCAGGTTAGATGTCGGGGAAGGGGATCGACTTTTTTCCTGCTGCCCAGTTACACTGTAACTTCATTAGCGTAATTTTCGGGAACTTGGTGCGATTTTATTCTGATGACCCACGTTTCACAAAAGGTAAAGAACCCGATAAGACTGTAAAAAGTCAAACTTTATAGTCATAAGTCAAAAAATTGACGCGGGAAGCAAAGTGGGCTGTAAATATTCAATCTTTTCGGATTATTGTAGGCATCTCAAGGTGTCTCGGGTTCATTCCCATGGTCAGTGTTATCATTTGCACTTATGTGGTTGGAACTCGCGAGCTTTTCGCATAATAAAACTGATTCTTTGATTACTTTACTTATAGTCGGTAATTCTTTTGGTTGTTTGTTTGGTGGTCGGGTTGGTGACATTTTGTCGCAGTGGTTTTCGAATTCAGGTAGGATTATTTTAGCCCAAATTAGCTCGGAGTCAGCAATTCCTTTCGGCACGTTGCTTTTGCTGGTGTTGAAGGATGATCCATCAACTACGTTTGCTCACGCAGTTGTGTTGAGCGTCATGGGCTATTTCATTTCATGGAACGGGCCAACCACAAACATGTAAATTTCCTAACATGTTTCCTTAGAAGTACCTGTTTTAACACATCACTTTAAAGTATCTCATTTCGATTTAAATTTTATCTCTAACGGGATAAATGACCAATGTTGAGGAGTAGCGAAACAGGAAATGAAAATTAGTAGAACGATCAGAGTTACCTAATACCCCATATTTTTTTTTATTAAATATGATTATTATAAGTTTATCATTTTAGAGAAATAGACAAATTGGTTAACCCAATTTGATCTGTATTGGCTTGCTAATATGCACATTTTGACTTTTGAAACGTCGCTAACCTCCATGACCCGCGCATTTTCCAGAATGTTATTGTCTTTTTTTTTCTCTCCTTATTTTTTATATTTTTTCTCGATTTGTGAGGGTCTGGCATGGACAAAGCATCAGGCGGCTCAATTACTCATCAAGAAAACAACACATCAAGCTAAGGGTTTCCAAAATGAACAGTCCATGTTATTATATTGTTATCATACAACAGATGTATGTTATGATCATGTTATCATATCATCACGCTTGAAGTCCACAGAGAGATGTATCATGTATGTTATGTTTTTTGTCTTAGTCACCCAAGAACTTTACATACATAATATGTATGATAAGATGAATGATAGCTTATATGAATTTATGAGTTCTTTCCCTTTTTTCTTTCTTTTTCTATGCTGGGAAATTAATATTTAGAATGACAACATTGATTTTTTGTTAAAATTTTTTATCTTTGTCATTTAAAATGATAAAATCTATCATATGAATGTTATTGCTTCTGCACTTACACAACTTAAGTACTTCCACATTGATTACTCCAAGTAATTTGGGGTAGGTTTAAAAACCCTGTAATCAAAAATTTACGTAGGTTATGTACATTTTATTGGTTATGTAAGGTTCATTACATAACTAAAAGTGTTAAGGGCTATCTGCATTACCACTTCTAATGCAAACTATTTGGTAATTTCAAGTTGCGTACTTGGAAATTTCAAGTTGCCTAATTGTATTTCACTAGATGGCCAGCAGATGCTGAAATTGAAGCTAAAAAAAGATGGAAACAAGATTTATAGAACGCAACTATGTAACTATGTAACTATGTTATATAACGCAACTATACAACTATACAGTCCGTGGTGACTTTCATCAAGAAATCCCTATCCGAGATCGTGGGATCTTCATTTATTAGGATTATAGTGATTATTAATTATGATGTAGGGCTGATTTCCACAACAAGTGATTAACGAACCTAACCATTTCAATGCTCTTTATACAGAAAATGTGTAATTGGAGCATGTGATTGCTTAACCATCAAGAAGCCTTTTCTGAATTTTCGACTTAACTGTTCAGATTTATGGATAACAATCAAAGTCGTCACCTTTTTGCTTTTTTACTCTCTAATAAAGCTTTCAATAATATTTCCCTCATATCTATATACTCCGTATATATAACTAGCCTTTATCAAATTGTGATATTGTCTTTATCATACCATTAGTTGATATGATATTATACGTTTTCAGTTTGTTTGATTAAGAGTCGTCGTGCAACGCACAGTCTCTTAAAGGCTAGTTATGTATATATATTCATTGAATAAATCCGAGTTGGTGTGTTAGTTGTCTATCTAGAAAATAAAATAAAAATCATTGTATTTATTTCTGTATGGATTAGTCATTTTTATTCGCTTAAAAAATGTTCGTGTTTAAAGAAGCTAGAAGAAATGGTATATTGGCCAGTCTATAACGAGTTCATGACTTATTTGTTAAGATCTTATTTAATTGTGATAGTGCAATATGGTGTGATGGGATGTTTTTGTGAACTATGGTGGTGATGGGATGTTTTTGTGAACTATGGTGGTGATGTGGCAAATGTGATGAAGATATGTTTTTAAGGTGATGGAGTGTGAATGTGAGTAGACCCCACCATAATTTGATTGGTTGACATTTCATTCCGTGAAAATTTGATCGGTCCACTATATCCTCACACCAAAAAACCTTCTTGTGATGCCATCATAACGCCAACAAAATTTTGACAATTACACCACGTTAGTTACGTGATGGAGGTGATATTTGATCGATAACGCTGCATTAAAAATGGTGCAAGTTAAATGGCTTATTGGTAAGTTTATGAAGAAAAGTATAAAAAATGATGAGTAGACCCCACCATTAAAATGAACGATGTCTTCGGACTTCCTCGAATCGCTCTTATCGTTGACTTCAAATCGATTCTATCATATATTGGTTGTTTTAGAGTCGAGCTTAGGATCAGTTACTCATGAATTACTACTTCTCAAAGTCTATTTCGCACCGGCTTATTGTTTGGACAGATACACCACTTAGCTGATTTTGTTCTCGATTAAACATTATTAAGGATCACTTATATGGTAAGGTCGCTATTACTTAATGGTAGATTTGACGCATGCTTAATAATATTGTATTTGGTTCTAACAAGATTTGATGGCAGCCGCGCATTGCCGCGGCCTTATGTTGGTGTTTTTAATGAGCTTTGTTGATCATTACTATTACTATTTTGGTTACATGTAGATTACATTTTTTAAGCAAAAGTATGTGATAATGCTAAAAACGAACATATATTTCATAGCATTATTCCTCAAGAAAGACAAGCTTTTAGTTGCAATTGTTCTATTTACAAGTGATATTCGTTTAAATAATAAAAGGTGAAGACAAAAGACAGATTCGACGAATTGAAGACGCAAACAACCAAAAAGCTCAAAAGTACAAAATACAATCAAAGAGGTTCCAATTATTGATAAGAAACGTCTCAAAATTACAAGAGTACAAGATTCAAATCGCAAAGTACAAGATATTAAATTGTACGCAAGGACGTTCGAAAATCCGGGACCGGGACCAGAGTCAACTCTCAACGCTCGACGCAACGGACTAAAAATTACAAGTCAACTATGCACATAAATATAATATAATATTTAAATAATTCTTATAATTATTTATATATTATATAATATATTAAAAATCGTCGGCAAGAAAAAATCCAAAATGTGTGAGCTGGTTTTACAAACTCCGCGAGTTGCGGAGTTTGTAGTGAAAATGGGCCGCGACTCGCGGAGATTACCTGGACTCAATTCCCTATAAAAGCCAGCGCAGTTCGACGTAAAAATCCATATATATCAATCTCTCTATATCTATACGTAATATTTATTTATAATTTATATTTTAATTTTAATTTTAATTTTAAATCCTAATAATAATGGTATGTTAGCGAATGTTGTAAGGGTGTAAGTCGAAATTCAGTCCGTGTAACGCTACGCTATTTTTAATCATTGTAAGTTATGTTCAACCTTTTTACATTAATGTCTCGTAGCTAAGTTATTATTATGCTTATTTAATCCGAAGTAATCATGATGTTGGGCTAATTACTAAAATTGGGTAATTGGACTTTGTACCATAATTGGGGTTTGGACAAAAGAACGACACTTGTGGAAATTAGACTATGGGCTATTAATGGGCTTTATATTTGTTTAACTAAATGATAGTTTGTTAATGTTAATATAAAGATTTACAATTGGACGTCCCTATAAATAACCATATACACTCGATCGGACACGATGGGCGGGGTATTTATATGTACGAATAATCGTTCATTTAACCGGACACGGGAATGGATTAATAGCCACTAGAATTATTAAAACATGGGTGAAATTATGTACAAGGACACTTGGCATAATTGAGAACAAAGTATTAAAACCTTGGGTTACACTCAGTCGACATCCTGGTGTAATTATTAAACAAAGTATTAAAATCTTGTTACAGTTTAAGTCTCCAGTTAGTTGGAATATTTAACTTAAGGATAATTTGACGAGGATACTCGCACTTTATATTTATGACTGATGGACTGTTATGGACAAAAACCAGACGGACATATTAAATAATCCAGGACAAAGGACAATTAACTCATGGGCATAAAACTAAAATCAACACGTCAAACATCATGATTACGGAAGTTTAAATAAGCATAATTCTTTTATTTCATATTTAATTTCCTTTATTTTATATTTAATTGCACTTCTAATTATCGCACTTTTATTTATTGTTATTGTATTTAATTGCACTTTTAATTATCGTACTTTTTAATTATCGCAAGTTTATTTTATCGCACTTTTATTTATCGTAATTTCATTATCGTTATTTACTTTAAGCTTTAAATTAAGTCTTTTATTTATTTAATATTTTACATTTTGTTTTAACTGCAACTAAAGTTTTTAAAATCGACAAACCGGTCATTAAACGGTAAAAACCTCCCTTTATAATAATAATATTACTTATATATATATATATATATTTGTATTTTTATAAATTTAAACTAATATAGCGTTAAGCTTTGTGAAAAAGATTCCCTGTGGAATGAATCGGACTTACTAAAAACTACACTACTGTACGATTAGGTACACTGCCTATAAGTGTTGTAGCAAGGTTTAAGTATAACCATTCAATAAATAAATAAATATCTTGTGTAAAATTGTATCGTATTTAACAGTATTTCCTTGTAAAATTTAATAGTATTTTATACCCCTTAGCTTTGACATCAAGTATTTTTGGCGCCGCTGCCGGGGAGCTTAAAAGCCGGAAGCGCAACGCTAAAAAAAAATAAAGAAAAAAAAAGATTTTTATTTTTAGTTTACTTTTATAAAAATACGTTTTTGTAAAAATACGTTTTAAATATTCGAAAACATAGAAAAGAAAAACAAAAATATAAATATTTTTAAGAGTTTATTAAATATTTAAGTTTTATAAAGTTTCTTTATTTTTATTTTATAAAAATATAAGTTTTATTTAAATATTTTGTGTTTATTTAGAACATAAAATTAAAAACCGAAAATAAATAAATAAATAAATAAATATATAAATCTAGTTTTAAGATTTTTATTATAAAGTATTTCTATTTTTATTTTAGTTTTTAAAACATAAGTTTTTATTTAGTTTTTATAAATATTTTATTTAAATATTTAAACAGAAAATATAAAAAAAAAGTAAAACGTCGAATTTAAATCAGCCTGTCAACTGAAATTCCAAACCCCGCGACTTGCGGCGTTTGTAGCCACGAGGCACCCCGACTCGTGGAGCCGTCTGTCACGGGCCACACAGAAGCCCTAATTCGCATTAATTACGGATAATTATTAATTATAATTTATTTTAAACCCTAATTAGTTTTAGATTTTAATATTATTTAGTTTTACTTTTTATTTAATTTGTATTTTAGTTTATTTAGATTATTTAAATTACAAAATTAATAGTTTTATAAAATAAATAATATAAAAATAATATTTTTATAAAAATTGTACTTTTTACAACTTTTAGTATATTTTTATATTTTGTCCCTTTTTAATTGTTTTAGCGTAATTTTTGTATTTTTTGCTCGTTTTTAGTTTTAAACTTAGTTTTTGCCATAGTTATTTTTACTTCTAGATTTTTAGGCTTTGCCGTAAAATCCCTTAAGTGCTTTTTCTTTAGACTAAGATTTAGGTGCTTTAGAATTTTGCGACGCCTTTTTAAGTTTTAGTACCTTTTTAAGTTATTACCATTTGGGATATAGTTTTACTTGTAAGCTTTAATATTTTTAGACACCTTTTACCTATGTATCAATTATCATTCCAATTAGTAATCTCAATTTGCGATTATAATTTTAAGTTAGTGATAGTAATAAGGTTGGGTTAGTCGAGTGTTTTTAAGTTCTATAAGTCACTCTTTTTCTTTCTTATTTTTCGACGCCTTTTATTTTTCGACCTTTTTCGACGCGCTCTTTTTCTTTCTTATTTCTCGTCATTCTAGTTTTTAGGACTTAGAATTTTTTCTACTTCTTATCTATACTTCTTAAAATTACGAAAATTTATTTTAAGTGGTTAAATTGATAGACATCAAAATTTTCTGGTTCGTAGTAATAGTTGGATTTGTACGTGGACCGGGTTATTGGAGCCAAACAGTCCTCAATTATATTGAGACCAAACGAATCCTGCCCCTCTGCTGCATCTTTTGGCTATTCGAAACGTGGGCAAAATCAGAAAAGTCTATTAATTAGATAACTTATATAATTTTTCTTTCCTTTTAAAAACTATTAGGATATTCAGTGAATGCACCGAGCAAGACGTTCACCACCTGTAACTCGATCAAGACATCTAACAAATATTACCGCCGTTGATTTTTCTTTAGAATCGTCATCCAGTCGACCAAGTACTCCAATTCAAATTTCCGATAATCCATTTTTTGAACCCGACCTCACAATTGAGAATCCGGAGAATATTCAGGGATAATTCGTAGATCCTGAACCATTAATTTTTCCTCAGGAACCACCAATCATTCAAACAGAGATTGTTGAGGAACGAACCATTAAATCAGAATCCTCTAGTGATTCCGATTCAACAAATTCAATTATGGAGAATCTGGAACCTTTAAGTATGGAAGACCGAATGAGAGCTAAACGCACTGGCAAAGGTCACGCAATTACTCATCCAGACATTAATGCGCCAGATTATGAAATCAAAGGACAAATTCTACACATGGTGACTAATCAATGCCAATTTAGTGGTGCGCTGAAGGAAGATCTAAATGAACATCTACGTACCTTTAATAGGATCTGCACACTATTTAAAATAAGAGAAGTGGAAGATGAACAGATATATCTCATGTTATTTCCCTGGACTTTAAAGGGAGAAGCCAAAAATTGGTTGGAATTGTTACCTGAAGGGGCGATTGATACATGGGACGTTTTAATTGAAAAATTTCTTAGACAATTCTTTCCGGCATCTAAAGCCGTAAGACTTCAAGCAGAAATTGTTACGTTTACACAGAAACCGAATGAAACTCTATATGAGGCGTGGACAAGATTTGGAAAGTTATTAAGAGGATGTCCGCAATATGGTTTAGACACCTGTCAAATAGTACAAATATTCTACCAAGGATGCGACATCACTACAAGAAAAGACATAGATATAGCAGCTGGTGGTTCCATTATGAAGAAAACCGAAACTGATGCTTACAAAATTATTGATAACACTGCTTCCCACTCACATGAGTGGCACCAAAAAAAAGATATCGTTAGATCATCTAAAGCAGCTAGAGCCGATTCTAGCCATGACTTAGATTCCATTTCCGCAAAGATAGATGCTGTCGAGAGACGAATGGAAAAGATGACTAAAGATATTCACTCAATACGAATTAGTAGTGAGCAGTGTGGAGGACCACATTTGACAAAAGATTGTCTCAGTATTGAATTAACAATGGAACAAAGAGAGAATGTTTCATATCTAAACCAAAGGCCTGGAAATAATTATCAGAATAATTATTAACCGCCAAGACCGATTTACAATCAAAATCAGAATTATAACCGAAATATTCCATACAACAACCAACAAGGTCCTAGCAATCAACAAGTATCCAATAATACTTACAATCAGCAAAGACCTAATTTTCAAAACAAACCACCACAACCCGATGATAAAAAGCCGAATTTAGAAGATATGATGACGAAGCTAGTTGAAACTCAAACGCAGTTTTTCACATCTCAGAAACAAACTAATGAACAAAATGCTCAAGCATTTAGAAATCAACAAGCTTTTATTCAAAATTTAGAACAAGATGTAAGTAACCTAGCAAGGTTAATAGGTGAAAGAAAACCGAGAAGTTTACCTAGTGATACAAATGCTAACCCCCGGAATGAAACAGCTAAAGCTATCACCACAAGAAGTGGTACAACACTTAAACCACCTGAAATACCTGTAAATTCTGAAGAAGCTATTCCTATTCCAAAAGAACCACAAGCTGATCAAGATAAGAAAAAAGAACCGGTAGTTGAAAAGGTTAATGAAGATAACACAGCTAAGGATAAACCTTATGTTAAACCATACCAACCACCACTTCCTTACCCGAGTAAAATGAAAAAGGAGAAACTTGAAGCCGAGCAATCCAAATTCTTGGATATGTTTAAACAGATAAATGTAAATCTTCCTTTCATTGATGTGATTTCAGGAATGCCTAGATATGCTAAATTCTTGAAAGATCTAATCAAAAATAGAAAGAAAATGGAAGAACTCTCGGCCGTTACTATGAATGCTAATTGTTCAGCAGTGCTGTTGAATAAGATACCAGAAAAACTATCTGATCCAGGAAGTTTCACAATTCCATGTTTTCTGGGTAGTCTTAGTTCAATAGAAGCATTGGCAGACTTAGGTGCTAGTATAAATTTAATGCCGTATTCACTATACATTAAACTAGACCTTGGAGAATTGAAACCAACAAGAATAAGCATACAACTAGCCGATCGATCAATAAAATATCCTAGAGGGATAATGGAGAACATGCTAGTTAAAGTTGGTACTTTAGTATTTCCAGTAGATTTTGTTGTTCTGGACATGGAAGAAGATTCTCAAGTTCCTCTCATATTAGGAAGACCATTCTTAAACACGGCTAAAGCAATGATAGACGTGTTCGGTAAGAAAGTGACCCTAAGTATAGAGGACGAGAGTGTTACCTTTTCAGTTGATAGAGCAATGCAACAACCGCAATCTGCAGATGATACATGCTATTATATTCAAACTATAGACTCACATGCAGAATTGTTAGAAGAATTTCCAGAATTACAAGGAACGGGAGAATGTTCTTTAGGAGAAGGTAATGAACCAATTGATGAAGCTGAAATGTTAGCTACACTAATAGCTAATGGATATGAACCAACAACAGAAGAAATTCAAATGCTAAAAGAAGAAGACAGATATCGATATAAATCATCGATAGAAGAACCACCAACATTAGAATTAAAGCCACTTCCAAACCATTTGGAATACGCTTATTTACATGGTAAATCTGAATTACCTGTAATAATATCGTCTTCTCTTACTAAAAATGAGAAATCACAACTCATTTCTGTGTTGAAAGCTCATAAACCAGCCATTGCATGAAAGATTCATGACATTAAAGGAATAAGTCCTTCGTATTGCACACATAAAATCCTTATGGAAGAAGGTCATAAAACGTATGTGCAACGCCAATGAAGACTAAATCCTAATATGCAAGATGTTGTTAAAAAAGAAATAATTAAACTGCTAGATGCATGTTTAATTTTTCCAATTTCTGATAGTCTATGGGTAAGCCCAGTTCAATGCGTGCCTAAGAAGGGTGGCATGACTATCAATACAAATGAGAAAAATGAACTTATTCCTACTAGGACTGTAACAGGATGGCGTGTATGTATTGATTATAGAAAATTAAATGACGCCACCAGAAAAGATCACTTTCCCTTACCTTTTATTGATCAAATGTTGGAAAGATTAGCCGGAAATAGTTATTATTGTTTTTTTGATGGATTTTCCGGATATTTTCAAATTCCAATAGCACCCGAAGATCAAGAGAAAACCACATTCACGTGCCCTTATGGTACTTTTGCTTACAAACGCATGCCATTTGGACTTTGCAATACCCCTGCAACCTTTCAAAGGTGCATGATGGCGATTTTTCACGACATGATAGAAGAATGCATGGAAGTTTTCATGGATGACTTTTCAGTCTTCGGTGATACATTTGAATCATGTCTAGCTAATCTTGAACGAATGCTTATTAGATGCGAACAATCAAATCTAGTACTTAATTGGGAGAAATGCTATTTCATGGTTAAAGAAGGCATCGTTCTTGGACATAAAATTTCAAAAGAAGGAATTGAAGTGGATAGAGCTAAAGTAGATGTAATTGCTAAACTTCCACATCCCACCAATGTTAAAGGAGTTAGGAGTTTTCTAGGGCATGCCGGTTTTTACCGACGTTTCATAAAAGATTTTTCTAAAATTGCCACTCCTATGAATAAACTCCTAGAAAAGGATGCTCCATTCATCTTTTCAGATGAATGTATCAAATCTTTTAATATTCTTAAAGAGAAACTTACTAATGCGCCGATTATGATAACACCAAATTGGAATCTACCGTTTGAACTAATGTGCGATGCAAGTGATTTTGCAATGGGAGCCGTTTTAGGACAAAGGATTGAAAAACGATTTCAACCTATATATTATGCTAGTAAGACGTTACAAGGAGCACAAACGAACTATACAACTACTGGAAAAAAACTCCTTGCTATTGTCTTTGCTTTTGACAAATTTCGTTCATATCTCGTTCTAGCAAAAACGGTGGTCTAGTCTATACCGACCATTCTGCTCTTAGATACCTATTTTCAAAACAAGATGCCAAACCAAGATTAATCCGTTGGATCTTACTCTTACAAGAGTTCGATATTGAAATCTGAGATAAAAGAGGAGCAGAAAATCTCGCCGCTGATCATCTTTCTCGTCTTGAAAATCCCGAATTAGAAGTTCTAAATGAATTGGCCATACAAGACAACTTTCCTGATGAATATCTATTGAAGATAGATTATAATGAAATACCATGGTTTGCAGACTATGAAAACTATTTAGTATGTGGATTCCTTGAAAAAGGATTATCGTACCAAAAACGAAAGAAATTCTTCAGTGATATAAAACACTATTTCTGGAAAGATCCACATCTATTTAAAAGTTGTCCCGATGGAATAATACGCCGATGTGTATTCGGAGATGAAGCTAGTAAAATTTTAAACCATTGTCACACAGGACCAACAGGAGGGCATTATGGGCCTCAACTAACAGCAAGAAAAGTTTATGATGCTGGATTCTATTGGCCTACAATTTACAAAGACGCACACCTTCTTTGCAAATCCTGTGATGCTTGTCAAAGGGCCGGAAAAATAAGTCAACGTGATGAAATGCCACAAAATGTCATCCAAGTATGTGAAGTATTTGACATTTGGGGTATTGACTTTATGGGTCCATTTCCAAAATCTCATAATAATCTCTATATTCTCGTAGCCATTGATTATGTATCTAAATGGGCGGAAGCACAAGCTCTCCCAACTAACGATGCACGAGTTGTAGTCAACTTTTTAAAACGTCTTTTTGCAAGGTTTGGAACACCGAAAGCTTTAATAAGTGATCGGGGAACTCATTTCTGTAATAATCAACTTGAGAAAGTTCTCAAAAGATATGGAGTAACTCATAAAATCTCCAGCGCATATCATCCACAAACAAGTGGACAAGTTGAAAATACCAACCGAGCTTTAAAACGTATTCTAGAAAAAACCGTAGGATCAAATCCGAAGGGATGGTCCATTAAATTAGAGGATGCACTCTGGGCTTTTAAAACAGCCTACAAAACTCCAATTGGAACCACACCTTTTAGACTTGTTTATGGAAAAGCATGTCATCTTTCAGTAGAAATTGAACACAAAGCATTTTGGGCTTTGAAGACATGTAATCTTGATTTACATGAAGCTGGATGTCTACGATTAAGTCAACTAAACGAATTAGAAGAATTAAGACATGAAGCATACGAAAATTCGTTAATCTATAAAGAAAGAACGAAGAAATGGCATGATAAAAGAATCAGAAGTTCAAAAGAATTTAAAGAAGAAGACAGAGTTCTTCTTTTCAATTCACGATTCAAGCTATTTCCTGGAAAATTGAAATCAAGATGGTCTGGACCATTCATAGTCAAAAGAGTTTTCCCATACGGAACGATAGAATTAATAAATTCAAATGGAATTGAATTTAAGGTTAATGGTCACAGAGTTAAACACTACATAGATAGTCCAATGGAAGTTGACAATGAAGTTAATCACAATTTCGATACCACAGCTAACTAAGTGTGGGGAGAATCAAGTCTTTTAAGGATTTTATGTATTTCTGTTAGAGTTAGATTGTCTGTTTTCGTGTAGTTCTCGAAAATGGAACCTGAATGGTCTTTCCCTAGCAGACCCTAAAGAACTAGTCTTCTCCCCCCATTCTGAATTTTTATTTTTTTAGGTTTTTACGAAATGAAGACTTCCTGTGAACTAAACCATAGTCTAATGCTACACGCTTTGATCACTAAACGTAATAATGACACACTTCCGAGTGAAATAGTATCAGTAATCAGAGAAAGATTGGACAGAGTAAGAAAAGAATCCAGATGCGAAGATAATAAGTTACAATTTGGTAAAGGAAAATCAAAATCCGCAACGAAAAGAAGAGCACGACACCTAGAAAGATGTCACAAATGCGGAAAATGATCACATGGAGGTAAATGTTCAAATAATCAAACCTATTCAAACACCGAATTTGTTACTTTATGCAGAGACGGACCGTTCATATGTTTAGAAGAAAAAACGCTGAATGCTCGAGGTTACGCCTATGTAGCCATGGAAAACCAATTAAACCGACTATCTTATGAATGAGATAGATCATATAACTAAGAATACTATCTCACAGGTAAGTCTGTACAGTTTTTTTTTTTTAACCTTTTGATAATAAACGCTAATTTGTTCGCTATAAAGTATTAAATTGGTATTGAATAAAATTAGGTTTGGCGACCGAAATTATTGATATCATTCAAAAATTTATTACATCACTGCGAAATCTAACGTTTATTCTTAAGGTATAAATATCTTTAATCAATCAACCCAAAATATTTCAAAAATTCGTCATGAATTAAATTAGGTCATGGAACCGAAATTACTTTACCGAAAAGATGGGCGCATATTTTTGATAATATTTGATTGATTAAAGTGGGATAAAAGCCAAAAAGATTTTTAATTTTATTTTTATCATGTTTTAAAATTAATATAAAAATCTAAAATTGATATTGTAAACTTTGTAAAATCAATATATTTAAGTTTGTCAATATTTGAAAAATTAATATTTTTAATATAAGTTTGTATGTAAAAAAAACAAAATTTAAATTAAGTTTGGTGTGAATTTTATTTTTATGCATTTTAAATTTTAAGTTTGGTGTGAATTTTATTTTTATGCATTTTAAATTTTAAGTTTTGTGTGAATTTTTAATATTAATTTTGAATTTTATGCATTTTTTTTAAATTTAAGTTGTGTGAATTTAAAAACAAAAAAAATTACTTTATTTCGCTAAGTTAAAAATGTGATTTTTAAAATTCGTCGTAAGTTGAAGACTAGGTCTTTGAACCGAAATTGCTTTACTCGAGGGAGGGACGAGAACTTTATTTATCATTATTTTTAATCTTATTAAATTAAAGTATGCCAAAAATATTAAAAAACCCAAAAATCTTAGCTTTTAAAACAATCGCTACAAAAAGACAAATTTTAAAATTTTGTTGAAGGACGGACTAGGACATCGTTCCGAAACGACCTCGTCCTAAATAACAAGGGAAACAAAATTTTACAATTAATTAATTAATTGTTTTATAAGATAAGGTTTTTACAAAAAAAAAAAAATATTTCCGCGACTCGCGGAGGACCGAAATTACAGAAAAAAATAAAACGAGCTGAGCTGATCAGTCCCCATCCCCACACCACAAAAACTGCGAAAAACACCCGAAAATACACACACAAACACTCCGAAATTCACAATTTTTCACCGTTTTTCATCAAATCTTTTACAAAATCATGTTAAGAAGGATGCTATCAAGGAATTACTCAAGAAGAACGGTAAATTTCTACACCTAAACATCATTTAATCCGAAAATTAGTGTTCTTGAGCAATTTTATACCCAATTCGATTTTGATGCTTTTTAGTGTAATTATGCTTAAATTGTTTATGTATTATGCTTGTATAACCTAGATTGATGCTATTTAACATGATTAGAAGCCTTAAACTTCAAATTTTGAGTAATCTAGGGTTTGTGTTCTTGAGCAAATTTGGGGCTTTTTGATATAAACAGGTTATGGCTGATTGTTGTCATGAATTGTTGCTAAATTAAGTAGTGTAACATGTTTAGGTAGTTAAATGATCCAAACTTTGAGCCTAAACATGATTTTGAGAATTAAAGTGGACTTTTTCAAGTCTAAAATTCATGAATTTGATTTTTGAGAGATAATGCCATTTGAAACTTGTTTAATTGCTAGTAATGATTATTTTGACATGTTATTTGAGTTGAATGCTTATGAACTTGGCGAACATTTTCGTATATGCTTATTTGAAAAAGTGTAGATTTGATAAAAATATGAAAATGAGCATAAGTTTGATATAAATTGGACATGTCATTGTAATTATTTTGATTGATGATTTTGCTGACACTAATGCATATTTGGATGCACAAAAATTGTGTTTGATGTGTTTTGCAGACTGAAAGGGGTGAATCTTCATCCCAAGCTCGCAATGCTCCTCCCGAGAATGCGGAACAACAGGATGTTGATAGCTATTATAAACAAGATATACCTCATCCAGTTATGATATTTTCAGATATGCACTTGGAAGATTTGCACCCGAACTTGAGATTTGACAGACGTTGGATAGATTATCCAAAATACCAAAGGGGTTTGCATACTCTTCATTCTAAAGCTGTTGAAGTACCTAGGGTAATAGAATGGGCACCGTTAGAAGCTGTAGAATTGGCCGAGCCAATTAGGGAATTACTTACACAGAGGTATGGTAATTCTACTTTTAACGATTGGGTACGATTATTCAGCATGCGTAGACCTGTATATAAAGTATGGTGTGAAGAATTATTGTGTAGTATAGAAATAAATGATCGGGTAGTTAGTTTAACTGATCGATCTTTTATTAGATTTTTGTTAGGAGGTTCGATGCGCCACATGTCTCTACTAGACATGGCTCAGGCGTTACGTATATATACGCCTGAGGAGTTAGCATCTGCCGATTGTAGAGGGTTGATATTGAACGGTAGGAAAATTGATGAAAATTTTGATACGCATGGTGTATGGAGTCAAATGACTAGCTATCACCGATTTAAAGGGGGAAATTACTCTTATTTGGATATAGATAGAGCAGAGTTAAGAGTAATTCATAGGTTTTTAGCCAATTTGATTACACAACGAGGTAAGAATAAGGAAAAGGTAAATGAACAGGATTTGTTTTACCACATGTGTATTCGAAACCCACAAAGCGCTGTAAGTATACCTTATTGTGTGGGTTATTATTTATCAGCTATGGTTAGGGGGATGAGACCGCATAGCATAATAGGAGGTGGTATATTTATTACTTTGATTGCTGAATATCTCGGTGTGGATATAAGTCGGGGGAGATTATTAATCGAAGAACCAGAACCCCACGATACAATTGGTTTAAATGTATACCATGGTGCTAAAGTTTTGAAGACGCGAAATAATGCTGCAGTACGATATAATGGTAGACATCCACAGGTTGAGAGAAACCAACAGCCAGGTAATGTGGGAGGGGGAAATGAAATGACAGAAATGCAAAGGTTTATAGCTTCACAAGAGTATGAAAATGCTAGACATCGTGCATTTGAAGATTGGCAAGTTCATCAAAACCAAATCATAGCTTATTGCCAACAAATAGGTAGAAACTATATTCCTACTCCATCGCTCGTATTTCCTCCCTGGTCTATAGAGATCCAACCACCGTATCCTACGTATAACCCAGCTGAAGCATTTTATAACACATATGGTTATGCATGGAACCCCTACTGGTATCAGTATCATCCCTAGTCTACTTAGTTTTATTTATTTTATAATTTGTAATGTTGATACATTTAATACTTATGTTGGAATTGTATTAGTTTTTATAATTTACAAATTTTTATTTTTAGATTTTAATAATGTTTGAATGTGGGGTAATATACCAAACTTCAAAAATATGTATATTTGTTTGCAGTTTATCTTATGTACACAACAGGGTAAAACAACGCATTTTCAAAGACTGGCATTAAGTTCAGCAAAAGCAACTAATTTTGACGACAAGATGAAAAATATATGTGAAATAACAACAAGACGGAATGAACAAATGATGTGCACCATTTATCATTCAACACAAACAACAATATGTTTGGAAACTTTGGTAAAATTTAATCATTTCTACGCTAATCACCCTCAATAATTTAAATTGTTACTGATTTCTTGTAAATGAGGGCATTGCAAGATCTTAAGTGTGGGAAGGGGTTAAAGTCTTTCGGTTTTTTAAAATTTTTATCTTAAACACTTGGTTACCATTTGAAATACTAGTAAAGTAGTAGTTGTATTAGAATCTAGTGCTCTCTGATAATAAAGAACAGCCCTAGTCTTATATACTGACTACCCAATTCTAGTAAAAATTTTCAAAATTTTCAATTAAATGAACTCAAAATCATGTTTATACATATTTATGAATGATAAAACTAGGTTTTAACACCGAAATTATTGTTACTTCGGAAAGGACATAAATTGAGAAACAAACCAAAATGTTAAAATTCATTTAAAATGGAATAGAAGACAATAAAAAGGAAAATAAAAGCCAAGTGTGGGAAAATTTACCAAGATATTTTAAACATATGTCACATATTTCTGTAACAAATAACTGAAAATACTTTTGCTTTGGACTAAACTAAACTGTTTTACCCGATGAAAGAAAAGAAGAGATGGATCTACACGATGAATCAATTCCATCATTAAAAGGAAGTAAAGTCTTCCGAAAAAGACACGCGATTCTTGATTTAGGTCAAGAAGTTGTCGTCCAGACCAGCTGTAAGTTGACGAAAAATCTAGAAAAGTCATCACTAAAATCAGCAGGAAATCCACGGACCTCAGCATCAAACAGGGTCGCCAAGTGGTCAGATTTATCCTAACCATGAGAAGGATTTATCTCGTAAAATGAGGGGCACCGTGCAAATTAGCTTGATAAGACTAATAAATCAGATCCCCAGAAAGGATAATCTCCTTTAAAGATCAAAAATCAGCTTTTAAGACTGATATTACTCAATCCTAGAGATTGACCTTAAAGATTGAGAATTACAAACTCATGGAATTCAATGATATCTAAACCCGAGCTTGAACGAGAAAATATTTTGATCAAATTATAAACCGATTTGTTTTCTGAAAACCCATTTTTAATGCGTTCATTACCATTGAACGTAAAATCCTAGGAATTCATCTGGAATTCATTAGGTCATCTGAACTAAATCGGGTGTCAACTGTAAGAACGGTGGTTGCATAGCATGGTTAAAGACAGGACCTTGTGCCAGACCGACAAATTATAAGGGTGAGCTTTACTATTGCTCCTACAAAGGATAGTAATTGCGTCCGACACGTTATATACCATAATTAAAAGCATGTCAGGGGACATTGCCTTAACAGTTGCTTGTTCAACGCTTTCCTTTACAACCGGACGGTAGTTTATCGAAAGGTAATATTCGGAGCAACTATACTGGACGTGTTGCTTTCCTAATACAAGGTTAGCGAGTGGGTGACACAAAAACACAAGTTTTAAGCTAAAATTTTCAAATCTGAAACCCACCAAACCCACAAAAAGAATTTGCAAACACCGGTGAAGGGTTATTCTGGAAAACTTATCTAGGGTAAAAACTAGATTTAATTTTCAAAAGATCAAATGTTTTCATAAAGATCCAATTTCCTTAATGGATCTAAATTTTTATAGTCATGTGAGACTGTAAACCATATCGTTACTACCATTGTTTATACCGCCGTATAGAAATCACTGATGTACAAAGTGTGAAGAATAAAGAAGTGATTCTAGTATTTCAAGACTATATTGCTTGAGGACAAGCAACGCTCAAGTGTGGGAATATTTGATAATGCTAAAAACGAACATATATTTCATAGCATTATTCCTCAAGAAAGACAAGCTTTTAGTTGCAATTGTTCTATTTACAAGTGATATTCGTTTAAATAATAAAAGGTGAAGACAAAAGACATATTCGACGAATTGAAGACGCAAACAACCAAAAAGCTCAAAAGTACAAAATACAATTAAAGAGGTTTCAATTATTGATAAGAAACGTCTCGAAATTACAAGAGTACAAGATTCAAATCGCAAAGTACAAGATATTAAATTGTACGCAAGGACGTTCGAAAATCCGGGACCGGGACAAGAGTCAACTCTCAACGCTCGACGCAACGGACTAAAAATTACAAGTCAACTATGCACATAAATATAATATAATATTTAAATAATTCTTATAATTATTTATATATTATATAATATATTAAAAATCGTCGGCAAGAAAAAATCCAAAATGTGTGAGCTGGTTTTACAAACTCCGCGAGTTGCGGAGTTTGTAGTGAAAATGGGCCGCGACTCGCGGAGATTACCTGGACTCAATTCCCTATAAAAGCCAGCGCAGTTCGACGTAAAAATCCATATATATCAATCTCTCTATATCTATACGTAATATTTATTTATAATTTATATTTTAATTTTAATTTTAATTTTAAATCCTAATAATAAGGGTATGTTAGCGAATGTTGTAAGGGTGTAAGTCGAAATTCTGTCCGTGTAACGCTACGCTATTTTTAATCATTGTAAGTTATGTTCAACCTTTTTACATTAATGTCTCATAGCTAAGTTATTATTATACTTATTTAATCCGAAGTAATCATGATGTTGGGCTAATTACTAAAATTGGGTAATTGGGCTTTGTACCATAATTGGGGTTTGGACAAAAGAACGACACTTGTGGAAATTAGACTATGGGCTATTAATGGACTTTATATTTGTTTAACTAAATGATAGTTTGTTAATGTTAATATAAAGATTTACAATTGGACGTCCCTATAAATAACCATATACACTCGATCAGACACGATGGGCAGGGTATTTATATGTACGAATAATCGTTCATTTAACCGGACACGGGAATGGATTAATAGCCACTAGAATTATTAAAACAGGGGTGAAATTATGTACAAGGACACTTGGCATAATTGATAACAAAGTATTAAAACCTTGGGTTACACTCAGTCGACATCCTGGTGTAATTATTAAACAAAGTATTAAAATCTTGTTACAGTTTAAGTCCCCAGTTAGTTGGAATATTTAACTTAAGGATAATTTGACGAGGATACTCGCACTTTATATTTATGACTGATGGACTGTTATGGACAAAAACCAGACGGACATATTAAATAATCCAGAACAAAGGACAATTAACCCATGGGCATAAAACTAAAATCAACACGTCAAACATCATGATTACGGAAGTTTAAATAAGCATAATTCTTTTATTTCATATTTAATTTCCTTTATTTTATATTTAATTGCACTTCTAATTATTGCACTTTTATTTATTATTATTGTATTTAATTGCACTTTTAATTATCGTACTTTTTAATTATCGCAAGTTTATTTTATCGCACTTTTATTTATCGTAATTTCATTATCGTTATTTACTTTACGCTTTAAATTAAGTCTTTTATTTATTTAATATTTTACATTTTGTTTTAACTGCAACTAAAGTTTTTAAAATCGACAAACCGGTCATTAAACGGTAAAAACCCCCCTTTATAATAATAATATTACTTATATATATATATTTGTATTTATATAAATTTAAACTAATATAGCGTTAAGCTTTGTGAAAAAGATTCCCTGTGGAACGAATCGAACTTACTAAAAACTACACTACTGTACGATTAGGTACACTACCTATAAGTGTTGTAGCAAGGTTTAAGTATATCCATTCAATAAATAAATAAATATCTTGTGTAAAATTGTATAGTATTTAATAGTATTTCCTTGTAAAATTTAATAGTATTTTATACCCCTTAGCTTTGACATCAGTATGCAACAATGTAGCACCCAACCATTGTTATATGTACATCACAAAAGTATGCACCAGGAGGATCTTTATTTTATATTTAGATAAAGGGCCATATTTTCGGTTATTACAATTACAAAAGATTACGTTCCTTCATTGCTGCACTCGGTTGGCAAAAATACATGGGCACACAATACTTTGTTACTTCTCCATGAAGCTTAGTCATTGTTTGTTCTTTTTGAAGTCGCTCGATAGTGTATCTGCAGGAATGAGATGTTTGGTTTTGTTATTGTAAACATTGGTGTAATGTAATGTTTTCTTTTATATGATATGGTTACCTGGTTCTTTGGGCAGTGCTCTTTTTGTTATTGGTTCAGTCGTCTTTATTGTTGAGGCGGATGTTGGTAGGCTGTATGTTGTTGTCGATAGTGTTTCTTGGAGGATCTGTTCAAAAATGTAGTTGTTAGTGTTGTTTTATACGCTTACAAATAAATGAACAATAACATATAGCAATGGTAATGGTAATCAAATGATAATAGTAACGAAGATAAGCATGCAGAAGTCAATAATGAAGATGGAAGTGAAGATGGGGTATATTGAAACACATGGGCCACCATGTAGGACCACAATAAACTCCAGATAAGCATGCGTTTGTAACCTTGTTTTTTATAATTTTTCTAGCAAAAAAAGTATGAAAAGAAACAATGAGATTCGAACCTGGATATGTTACTATAGCTATTGTCTCACTAACCACTCAACTGGCAAAGGCTACTGATATCGGGCAAAAAGTCACATTTTTATCCCTAAATTAAGCCCTAGAACAATAAAGATTTAAACTTTGTCGGCAAAATTATCGCTTTCTCAGTTGATTTTGTAGATTAAGTAATTACGAAGTCGATGCAAAAAGAATCAAGTAAAGCGGAGCTAAAACGAAGATTCTAGAGCGAAAACAGTGAAAGACAAGAAATCAAGTTACGATCCAGTGAATCAAGGCTGACCGGATCCAAAAACGGCCTGCCAAACGGCTTGCCAGCATGGCAAACGGCCTGCCAAACGGGCTCGATAAACGGCTTGCCTTGCAAACGGCTTGCCAAATACGGCCTGCCAGCCGTTTGCAGGCAAAAATGGAGTCTATTTAAAGGGCTCTCTCCATCCATTCCAACACACACTCAATTTGTGATTCATTTCATATTTTCAAGCTTTTAGTTAGTTTTTAGTAGTAATTAGCTTAGTTTTTACTTTCTGGAGGATATCCCGGCGAGTCCCTGCGATCTCGGGCAGATTTCTCCGGCCTTTTCAGGTTTTTATCCGAAACGCTTGTCTTTTGTATTAAACATGTGTTCTTACTTTTTATGTTTAATAATGCGTTCCGATATTGCAATGATAGCTTAATTAATCTGTATGTTGTCATGATAGAAGTTTGGTTAGCGTGATTAACACTGGCGGACCACTGCCGTCCCATTCTTGAGTGAGCTGGAGCGCAGCCATCTTATCCACTGAACTAGCTAGAAGCTGGCGGACCACTACCGTTATCTGTTATTCGTGCCAAGTCATTTCTATGACCTATATTATTATTTTTGAAATAATATATTAATTATTATGTGTTATGTGAATATTTGTATTCATATTTTAAGTGGTACGTTTCTACGTGTCGCGGATTTCTACCCGGCGAATCTTTTCGGTTTTCAAACCAACGGTCAAGCTTTTGGGCTTTTTAAATCCAATTTATTTTAAATATGATATTTTGATGTCATATGATTATATTTAGTGTTTATATATTTTATTCGTCGCGTATTTTGTTATCTCTCCGAAAAATCAATCGCGTAGTAGCGTTTTCGCGTTTCGGGCTTCGATCGGGCTTTCGGGCCACAAGATTTTGTACATTTAATCATGATGGGCTAAATGGGAGCCCACTCCCTCCCATTTTTGGCCGAAATTCCCAAGAGAGGGGGGGGGGGTGTTTTGTGCTAAATCTTGAAACTTGATACTAGTTGATCAAAAATTACATCTTAATTCATTTAACCTACATTTTTATTTTGGCTCTCCTCTCCTTTTCTTGTTTTGGCCGACCACCACCAGAAAAAATCATCATCATCATCATTTGTTCATCAAATATAGCTTGGATCATTCAATTGTTTGCATAATCGGATTGCTCTCTTCGTTCTCTACGCGATTACATCCTTTGTTCTTCGATTTGGGTATACCTATGAACCCTAATTTTTCAATTATTATTCATTTCTACTGATTATGTTGGTATTTGATGTTATTATGATAGTATAGCACTTGTGCATTGTTGTATTGATGATTGTATGCGTAGAATTGCTCGATTATACATGTTTTCGGTTTGATTGAATTGGGACAGCAGCTATTTCGTTCATTTATGACTTTGTGACTGTTATAAAAGTGAAAATAAAGTATCTAGATGAGTTCCTCTCATCAAGACATTAATTTTAGACTCCGGATTCATGTCGTTTCGATTCCCGGATCCCTAAATATGATCAAAGTGGTAATTTGTTAAGATTGAAATGTGATTTTGGTATGAACCAGGTTTGGTCCGAATTTGTGACCATATTTGGTGACTTTAGGGTGTGTTAGTGTGTTAGGACTGATGGTGGGGCGAAATTTCATGTTCGGGTCATCTCAATCCGAGCCACGAATCACCCGTTACTTCTAAAACACGTTTTTGATTGAATTGAAGTTCCAAGTAGTGTAATGACTGTACATCACAACTTGTGGACTATTCTTGGGGTGTTCTAGAGTGTATCAAAGTGTCGGGTGGTTTGCTTAGGCGGAGATATATGTAAAGCTCGCCGAAAACCGACACCCGAGGCTCACGATACGACCCGATGAACTTTTGATTTAAAACTTATGACTAATTACTAAACTTATGATATAAATAATGGATTTCATTATCATTTAATTACTTATGATTAAAAAGTAATTATTATTATTTACAACTTATGATATATATTTATTATATCATTTAATTAATACTTATGATTTAATTAACATTTTAATTAAACATATGATTAATAATACTTCATTATTAATGGAAAATACTTATGATAAGTATTAAACTTATATTATGAGATTATTATAATAAGACTTATAATAAGGATTAATTAATTATTTAATTATTATAATGCTTAGTTATTATTTAATTATAGTTTAATTATTAAATACTTATGATTTAATAATTATAATTAGAAACTTATGATATGATTAATAATTCATTATTAATTAATAATACTTATGATATGATTTGAAATTTATTATTAATTAATAATACTTATATTATGACTAATATTTAATTAATTAATTAAATACTTATATTAATTATATCATTTAAACTTATATTAACTTTAATAAATCATTTTAATTTAATTAAACTTATGTTATGACATCATTAGACATATTTAACTTTAATAAATGTTATAACTTATATTATTATTATAACTTACACTTTTAAAATTAACGTTGACTATGTTTGACCAAGGTTGACTTTTGAGTTGACTTTCGGTTGACTTTGACTTTCAGTTGACTTTTGTTGACTTTCTAATTAAGGAAATTTTCCTAACTTATAAACTTTCCTAAAATAGCAACTTTCTAAATTTGAAAACTTTCCAAAAATAGAAACTTTCCAAAAATAGAAACTTTCCAAAAATAGAAACTTTCTAAAAATGGAAACCTGCTAAAAATAGAAACTTTCTAAAAATAGAAAGTGTGTGTCTGTAAGCTGTTCCGATCAAACCGATGCATGTTGAGTGTTGTTCTATGTCTACTTGCAACATGTACAATAGCTATCATACTAAGACTTGACCTAAGTTAGTTATTTATATCGACCTGCTTTATTTATAGGTCGGCGTTGTGATCATTCTTGATCACTTTACTTCATTTACTGTTCGCATATTTGTGTGGTTACTTCGTTGCTATTAAGGTGAGTTATAGTCCCATTTTCTATTTTAAATCTTTTGGGATGAGAATACATGCAATTTATTTTATATTTTGGACATAAGTGGAAGTTGGTTTAAATTATTCATTGTGAGTTGAACAAAAATATTCCCTAGTCTGGTAACTGTAATCATTGATTTCTACTAGTGAACGCGAATCCTACAGATAGATCTATCGGGTTTGACAACCCCATTTCGAGCTAGTCGCGCTAGCAATTTATAATCGGAATGTTTAGTACTTCGTAATTTGTTGTAGATACACTTATTCGGTGTATATTATTTATTGTGTTTGGCAAGGGTAAATAAATGGTTAAGTGGTTACCAGGTGGCTCACGGTAAATGGAATAATGTTTTTATATATTTTCTAACATATAATTTAGTGGTCCAAAAAGGAGTTTTTATGTTTTCAAACATAAATTTTTATGGTTTAAATTAGATATTGTTTACAATATTAAACCTATAATTCACTCAACATTTTTGTTGACAGTTACTCGCATGTTTTATTCTCAGGTTCATGATTGATTGCTTTCGCTGTGCTTAGAGAGTCTGCATATTTATGATGGCAGCTTTTGTTAACCATTAACTTGCATTCTATTTTGATATATTTAATAGTGGATGTTGTTGACTTTGTTTTGGTCCACTTTTGGTTAAGTAATAATGTATGGTTTTTCTAAACTTACAATTTTGGTAGGTTTCCTTTATAGGAAATCATTTTTAAATAAAGAATGCAAGGTTATTTTTTAAATTCATATAGAGTTATGATCAAGCTGTGGGACTAAGTGACAGAGCCATTAAGTGTTTTGACGGGGACCTCACAGTTGGTATCAGAGCATTGGTTGTAGGGAATTAGGCTGCATTAATGTAGTTACCCGAGTCAATAGGGTGCATTAGTGAGTCTAGTCTACAGCCCGACCTATAATATATTATTATATGTGATTATTTGTATCATATTGGTATGTATATAGTTTTCATATACGTACATCTCCTTCATATGTTCTGAATCCGGGAGGAACTTCCATTCCGATTTAAACGTATTCTCTGACTCATGCGAACTTATCCTTATAAGAACACCTCGGGTAGTGAAACCGAGGAATGTCATTCTTGACTTCTGAAATTCTCGACATTTCTATGTCATCTATTATGGTTATGTATATAACGTTTGAGTTATATTACGCGAGATGTCATTCTTGACTTCTAAGTGCTCGGCATTTCAATGTCAGCTATTATGTTTAGGTATATAACATTCTTGTTATATTATGTGCCTTTGTGTCGTTGTGCCTATATGCTTTGGTTTTTGAACCGAAAAATGTCATTCTTGACTTTAAGAGATTTTTGGTACTTCGAAGACATTTCTATGTCATCGTTACTCATATTCGTTACTTATAATGTTTTGTCTCTTGTGCTATCCTTAGCACATTGGTTTAGAAATCGTTTTAGAGAAATTGTGTGGAAATTCGAGGTTGATTTCGTATCCTGACCTCATGTAGTGCTATTGGAATGGAACTATGAATTAGTGAAATATAATGGCGTCAGGCCAACGTGATTATATTACGTTAATTCATAAAGAAGTCCCAATATTGTGACATGAGGAATAGAAAGCGAGTCAAAATTATTTTTTACACCGATGTATTACCTGGGTAGGGAAAATATTCATTATCTTAATTGTTGATATACGAGAAGCTCGTTTTAACTAGATTATCTATCTCATGCCCTATCCTTCATAACTCGCTTGTTAGCAACAGCTTCGCTCGGGAACAGTTTTGGCCCAAGGACTTATGTCCAGCTAATAGTCAAAACAACATTTAACTCATTGGTTTTCATGACCTCGTAACATTTGTTGGTCAAATGTCGCACGAAGATTCAAGTCCTTTACTCGATCTTCCACGATCTTACTTCAACTTGTAACCTCTGAAATACAGACACTTTGTTTATCATCAGGAATTTTACACATTTGTTTAATTGGGCGGTTCTCACGGGATTTATGGGCGAATAGAGGTAATGAAATATTTTGTCATGTATACAATTTATAAAATCATATATGTACGTATGGATTCAAATGAATAAATTTACCCTTACCTATTTTGGCTAGTATATGCTAAGTCATACCTTCAATTTTTTTTTTAAACCACTCATTTATTGAGCTGTTTGATTAAGTCGATTTGTTTTATAAAAAAAATGGTACACGTTGTACATACTTCTAAATTTACTAAGAACTTCGTTCCATTTATGTTGTCACATCAAATGTTTAAAGCTTTTTCAAAACTCCTTTGATTGATTTTATCAAATTTTTGCATTACTCTACAGAATGTTTGGATCACGGTTCTTCTTATTCTCCATTTAGGGATGAAACTTACCAATAAGTTCGTTGATAGAAACTCTTACACCACTTTGGATTCCGGTTTTATAGAATTTGTTGGAAAGTCTTTACGCTCGTAAAATTTTCCCTCTTATGTTTGGACATGGCCGAAATGAGGACCGATAAATCAATTTTCTGGGGTACACTCGGTGGTCACCCTATTGTAGAAAAGGCGCTAGGTGGGTTTCTACCCCAACTGTTGTTATAGTAGGTATCATGGATATATGTCACTAGACCGTTTGAGGAGTTTCTACTCTCAATATTCGCTGTCAACCACAACACCCTCGTAAACATCAATCCTAGGATTCAATACTTTGAGGTGCACGAAATTATTTTTGGAGATTCATCTCACCTGGAGGCGGCCATTATTTATAACCCATGATTCGCGTTCTTTTCATCCGCACATAAATTTATGAATATGGATGAATCCTAAATTTCCTCGCTCATTGTACAAGGAAGTTCACTCTCGTTGAAATATCACACCTTTCGTACGTCTTCCTATCAGAAATGTAATGAAAATTTACTTTGAAGTCCATGATCCTCGTTATCTCCTTTGAGAGAATTGCCTTAAATATCTATGCCACCGATGTGACTAATCCATATATTTCTTCCTTCATTGTTGCAACTATATTTCATTCGTCTCAATTCGTCCCCTTAGGGAGCTTCTGTCTTGTTTGTTAAGAACAAAGGTGGTTCATTCCGATGGTGTATTGATTATCGCGCATTGAACAAGCTTACGATTAAGAACCGTTATCCTCTTCTGAGAATTGATGATCTGTTCGATCAACTTATTCTAAGATTGATCTTCGTTCTGGTTATCACCAATTGCGCGTTAAAGAATTTGATGTTTCGAAAACCGCTTTTCGCACCCGTTATGGTCACTTCGAATTCCTTGTTATACCGTTCGGATTAACAAATGTACCTGCTGTGTTCATGGACCTCATGAACCATGTGTGCATACTGAAATGTCCCGTTCTTATTGATTAAAAACGTTCCATATTAATTGATTTCGTTGCGAGGTTTTGACCTCTATATGAGACGTTTTTCAAAGACTGCATTCATTTTTAAAACAAACCATAACCTTTATTTCATAAATAAAGGTTTAAAAAGCTTTACGTAGATTATCAAATAATGATAATCTAAAATATCCTGTTTACACACGACCATTATATAATGGTTTACAATACAAATATGTTACATCGAAATCAGTTTCTTGAATGCAGTTTTTATACAATATCATACAAACATGGACTCCAAATCTTGTCCTTATTTTGGTATGCAACAGCGGAAGCTCTTAGTATTCACCTGAGAATAAACATGCTTTAAACGTCAACAAAAATGTTGGTGAGTTATAGGTTTAACCTATATATATCAAATCGTAACAATAGACCACAAGATTTCATATTTCAATACACATCCCATACATAGAGATAAAAATCATTCATATGGTGAACACCTGGTAACCGACATTAACAAGATGCATATATAAGAATATCCCCATCATTCCGGGACACCCTTCGGATATGATATAAATTTCGAAGTACTAAAGCATCTGGTACTTTGGATGGGGCTTGTTGGGCCCGATAGATCTATCTTTAGGATTCGCGTCAATTAGGGTGTCTGTTCCCTAATTCTTAGATTACCAGACTTAATAAAAAGGGGCATATTCGATTTCGATAATTCAACCATAGAATGTAGTTTCACGTACTTGTGTCTATTTTGTAAATCATTTATAAAACCTGCATGTATTCTCATCCCAAAAATATTAGATTTTAAAAATGGGACTATAACTCACTTTCACAGATTTTTACTTCGTCGGGAAGTAAGACTTGGCCACTGGTTGATTCATGAACCTATAACAATATATACATATATATCAAAGTATGTTCAAAATATATTTACAACACTTTTAATATATTTTGATGTTTTAAGTTTATTAAGTCAGCTGTCCTTGTTAGTAACCTACAACTAGTTGTCCACAGTTAGATGTACAGAAATAAATCGATAAATATTATCTTGAATCAATCCACGACCCAGTGTATACGTATCTCAGTATTGATCACAACTCAAACTAAATATATTTTGGAATCAACCTCAACCCTGTATAGCTAACTCCAACATTCACATATAGAGTGTCTATGGTTGTTCCGAAATATATATAGATGTGTCGACATGATAGGTCGAAACATTGTATACGTGTCTATGGTATCTCAAGATTACATAATATACAATACAAGTTGATTAAGTTATGGTTGGAATAGATTTGTTACCAATTTTCACGTAGCTAAAATGAGAAAAATTATCCAATCTTGTTTTACCCATAACTTCTTCATTTTAAATCCGTTTTGAGTGAATCAAATTTCTATGGTTTCATATTGAACTCTATTTTATGAATCTAAACAAAAAAAGTATAGGTTTATAGTCGGAAAAATAAGTTACAAGTCGTTTTTGTAAAGGTAGTCATTTCAGTCGAAAGAACGACGTTTAGATGACCATTTTAGAAAACATACTTCCACTTTGAGTTTAACCATAATTTTTGGATATAGTTTCATGTTCATAATAAAAATATTTTTCTCAGAATAACAACTTTTAAATCAAATTTTATCATAGTTTTTAATTAACTAACCCAAAACAGCCCGCGGTGTTACTACGACGGCGTAAATCCGGTTTTACGGTGTTTTTCGTGTTTCCAGGTTTTAAATCATTAAGTTAGCATATCATATAGATATAGAACATGTGTTTAGTTGATTTTAAAAGTCAAGTTAGAAGGATTAATTTTTGTTTGCGAACAAGTTTAGAATTAACTAAACTATGTTCTAGTGATTACAAGTTTAAACCTTCGAATAAGATAGCTTTATATGTTTGAATTGAATGATGTTATGAACATCATTACTACCTTAAGTTCCTTGGATAAACCTACTGGAAAAGAGAAAAATGGATCTAGCTTCAATGGATCCTTGGATGGCTCGAAGTTCTTGAAGCAGAATCATGACACGAAAACAAGTTCAAGTAAGATCATCACTTGAAATAAGATTGTTATAGTTATAGAAATTGAACCAAAGTTTGAATATTATTATTACCTTGTATTAGAATGATAACCTACTGTAAGAAACAAAGATTTCTTGAGGCTGGATGATCACCTTACAAGATTGGAAGTGAGCTAGCAAACTTGAAAGTATTCTTGATTTTAAGAAACTAGAACTTTTGGAATTTATGAAGAACACTTAGAACTTGAAGATAGAACTTGAGAGAGATCAATTAGATGAAGAAAATTGAAGAATGAAAGTGTTTGTAGGTGTTTTTGGTCGTTGGTGTATGGATTAGATATAAAGGATATGTAATTTTGTTTTCATGTAAATAAGTCATGAATGATTACTCATATTTTTGTAATTTTATGAGATATTTCATGCTAGTTTCCAAATGATGGTTCCCACATGTGTTAGGTGACTCACATGGGCTGCTAAGAGCTGATCATTGGAGTGTATATACCAATAGTACATACATCTAAAAGCTGTATATTGTACGAGTACGAATACGGGTGCATACGAGTAGAATTGTTGATGAAACTGAACGAGGATGTAATTGTAAGCATTTTTGTTAAGTATAAGTATTTTGATAAGTGTCTTGAAGTCTTTCAAAAGTGTATGAATACATATTAAAACACTACATGTATATACATTTTAACTGAGTCGTTAAGTCATCGTTAGTCGTTACATGTAAATGTTGTTTTGAAACCTTTAGGTTAACGATCTTGTTAAATGTTGTTAACCCAATGTTTATAATATCAAAAGAGATTTTAAATTATTATATTATCATGATATTATGATGTACGAATATCTCTTAATATGATATATATACATTAAATGTTGTTACAACGATAATCGTTACATATATGTCTCGTTTCAAAATCATTAAGTTAGTAGTCTTGTTTTTACATATGTAGTTCATTGTTAATATAATTAATGATATGTTTACTTATCATAATATCATGTTAACTATATATATAACCATATATATGTCATCATATAGTTTTTACAAGTTTTAACGTTCGTGAATCACCGGTCAACTTGGGTGGTCAATTGTCTATATGAAACCTATTTCAATTAATCAAGTCTTAACAAGTTTGATTGCTTAACATGTTGGAAACATTTAATCATGTAAATATCAATCTCAGTTAATATATATAAACATGGAAAAGTTCGGGTCACTACAGTACCTACCCGTTAAATAAATTTCGTCCCGAAATTTTAAGCTGTTGAAGGTGTTGACGAATCTTCTGGAAATAGATGCGGGTATTTCTTCTTCATCTGATCTTCACACTCCCAGGTGAACTCGGGTCCTCTACGAGCATTCCATCGAACCTTAACAATTGGTATCTTGTTTTGCTTAAGTCTTTTAACCTCACGATCCATTATTTCAACGGGTTCTTCGATGAATTGAAGTTTTTCGTTGATTTGGATTTCATCTAACGGAATAGTGAGATCTTCTTTAGCAAAACATTTCTTCAAATTCGAGACGTGGAAATTGTTATGTACAGCCGCGAGTTTTTGAGGTAACTCAAGTCGGTAAGCTACTGGTCCGACACGATCAATAATCTTGAATGGTCCAATATACCTTGGATTTAATTTCCCTCGTTTACCAAATCGAACAACGCCTTTCCAAGGTGCAACTTTAAGCATGACCATCTCTCCAATTTCAAATTCTATATCTTTTCTTTTAATGTCAGCGTAGCTCTTTTGTCGACTTTGGGCGGTTTTCAACCGTTGTTGAATTTGGATGATCTTCTCGGTAGTTTCTTGTATAATCTCCGGACCCGTAATCTGTCTATCCCCCACTTCACTCCAACAAATCAGTGACCTGCACTTTCTACCATAAAGTGCTTCAAACGGCGCCATCTCAATGCTTGAATGGTAGCTGTTGTTGTAGGAAAATTCTGCTAATGGTAGATGTCGATCCCAACTGTTTCCGAAATCAATAACACATGCTCGTAGCATGTCTTCAAGCGTTTGTATCGTCCTTTTGCTCTGCCCATCAGTTTGTGGATGATAGGCAGTACTCATGTCTAGACGAGTTCCTAATGCTTGATGTAATGTCTGCCAGAATCTTGAAATAAATCTGACATCCCTATCAGAGATAATAGAGATTGGTATTCCATGTCTGGAGACGACTTCCTTCAAATACAGTCGTACTAACTTCTCCATCTTGTCATCTTCTCTTATTGGCAGGAAGTGTGCTGATTTGGTGAGACGATCAACTATTACCCTAATAGTATCAAAACCACTTGCAGTTCTTGGCAATTTAGTGATGAAATCCATGGTAATGTTTTCCCATTTCCATTCCGGGATTTCGGGTTGTTGAAGTAGACCTGATGGTTTCTGATGCTCAGCTTTGACCTTAGAACACGTCAAACATTCTCCTACGTATTTAGCAACATCGGCTTTCATACCCGGCCACCAAAAATGTTTCTTGAGATCCTTGTACATCTTCCCCGTTCCAGGATGTATTGAGTATCTAGTTTTATGAGCTTCTCTAAGTACCATTTCTCTCATATCTCCAAATTTTGGTACCCAAATCCTTTCAGCCCTATACCGGGTTCCGTCTTCCCGAATATTAAGATGCTTCTCCGATCCTTTGGGTATTTCATCCTTTAAATTTCCCTCTTTTAAAACTCCTTGTTGCGCCTCCTTTATTTGAGTAGTAAGGTTATTATGAATCATTATATTCATAGATTTTACTCGAATGGGTTCTCTGTCCTTCCTGCTCAAGGCATCGGCTACCACATTTGCCTTCCCCGGGTGGTAACGAATCTCAAAGTTGTAATCATTCAATAATTCAATCCACCTACGCTGCCTCATATTCAGTTGTTTCTGATTAAATATGTGCTGAAGACTTTTGTGGTCGGTATATATAATACTTTTGACCCCATATAAGTAGTGCCTCCAAGTATTTAATGCAAAAACAACCGCGCCTAATTCCAAATCATGCGTCGTATAATTTTGTTCGTGAATCTTCAATTGTCTAGACGCATAAGCAATCACCTTCGTTCGTTGCATTAATACACAACCGATACCTTGCTTTGATGCGTCACAATAAATCACAAAATCATCATTCCCTTCAGGCAATGACAATATAGGTGCCGTGGTTAGCTTTTTCTTCAATAACTGAAAAGCTTTCTCTTGTTCATCATTCCATTCAAATTTCTTCCCTTTATGCGTTAATGCAGTCAAGGGTTTTGTTATTCTGGAAAAGTCTTGGATGAACCTTCTGTAGTAACCAGCTAGTCCTAAAAACTGGCGTATGTGTTTAGGAGTTTTCGGGGTTTCCCACTTTTCAACAGTTTCTATCTTTGCCGGATCCACCTTAATACCTTCTTTGTTCACTATGTGACCGAGGAATTGAACTTCTTCCAACCAAAATGCACACTTTGAAAACTTAGCGTACAATTCTTCCTTCCTCAATACTTCTAACACCTTTCTCAAATGTTCACCGTGTTCTTGGTCATTCTTTGAGTAAATAAGTATGTCATCAATGAAAACAATGACAAACTTGTCAAGGTATGGTCCACACACTCGGTTCATAAGGTCCATGAACACAGCTGGTGCATTAGTTAAACCAAATGGCATGACCATAAACTCGTAATGACCGTAACGTGTTCTGAAAGCAGTCTTTGGAATATCATCTTCTTTCACCCGCATTTGATGATACCCGGAATGTAAGTCAATCTTTGAATAAACAGACGATCCTTGTAGTTGATCAAATAAGTCGTCGATTCTCGGTAGTGGGTAGCGGTTCTTGATGGTAAGTTTGTTCAACTCTCGGTAGTCGATACACAACCTGAATGTACCATCTTTCTTCTTGACAAACAAAACAGGAGCTCCCCACGGTGATGTGCTTGGTCGAATGAAACCACGCTCTAAAAGTTCTTGTAATTGGCTTTGCAGTTCTTTCATCTTGCTGGGTGCGAGTCTGTAAGGAGCACGAGCTATTGGTGCAGCTCCTGGTACAAGATCTATTTGAAATTCAACGGATCGATGTGGGGGTAATCCCGGTAATTCTTTCGGAAATACATCGGGAAATTCTTTTGCAATGGGAACATCATTGATGCTCTTTTCTTCAGTTTGTACTTTCTCGACGTGTGCTAGAACAGCATAGCAACCTTTTCTTATTAGTTTTTGTGCCTTCAAATTACTAATAAGATGTAGCTTCGTGTTGCCCTTTTTTCCGTACACCATTAAGGGTTTTCCTTTTTCTCGTATAATGCGAATTGCATTTTTGTAACAAACGATCTCTGCTTTCACTTCTTTCAACCAGTCCATACTGATTATCACATCAAAACTCCCTAACTCTACTGGTATCAAATCAATCTTAAATGTTTCGCTAACCAGTTTAATTTCTCGATTCCGACATATATTATCTGCTGAAATTAATTTACCATTTGCTAATTCGAGTAAAAATTTACTATCCAAAGGCGTCAATGGACAACTTAATTTAGCACAAAAATCTCTACTCATATAGCTTCTATTCGCACCCGAATCAAATAAAACGTAAGCAGATTTATTGTCAATAAGAAACGTACCCGTAACAAGCTCCGGGTCTTCTTGTGCCTCTGCCACATTAATATTGAAAACTCTTCCGCGGCCTTGTCCATTCGTGTTCTCCTGGTTCGGGCAATTTCTAATAATGTGGCCCGGTTTTCCACATTTATAACAAACTACATTGGCATAACTTGCTCCGACACTACTTGCTCCGCCATTACTCGTTCCGACACCATTTGTTCCTTTCGTTCTATTAACCCCTGGTCCGTAGACCTCACACCTCGCCGCGCTATGACCATTTCTTTTACACTTGTTGAAAAATTTGGTGCAGAACCCCGAGTGATACTTTTCATACCTTTGGCATAGCTGCTTCTGATTGTTGTTATTGCGGTTATTATTGTTGTTGGGATGATTGTTGTAGTTGCTGTTGTTGTTGTTGTTGTTGTTGTTGTTGTTGTTGTTGGGCCGTTTGTTGTAGTTGCGATTGATGTTGCGATTGTTGGGATAATTGTTGCGATTATTGTTGTAATTGCTGTTGTTGTTGTATTGGTGATTCTTATCACCGTTTTCCTCCCACTTTCTTTTGACTTGCTTCACATTGGCCTCTTCAGCAGTCTGTTCTTTAATTCTTTCTTCAATCTGGTTCACTAGTTTGTGAGCCATTCTACATGCCTGTTGTATGGAGGCGGGCTCGTGTGAGCTTATATCTTCTTGGATTCTTTCCGGTAATCCTTTCACAAACGCGTCGATCTTCTCTTCCTCATCTTCGAATGCTCCCGGACACAATAGGCACAATTCTATGAATCGTCTTTCGTACGTGGTAATATCAAATCCTTGGGTTCGTAACCCTCTAAGTTCTGTCTTGAGCTTATTGACCTCGGTTCTGGGACGGTACTTCTCGTTCATCAAGTGCTTGAATGCTAACCACGATAGTGCGTACGCATCGTCTTGTCCCACTTGCTCTAGATAGGTATTCCACCATGTTAACGCAGAACCTGTGAAGGTATGCGTAGCGTACTTCACTTTGTCCTCTTCAGTACACTTACTTATGGCAAACACCGATTCGACCTTCTCGGTCCACCGTTTCAATCCGATCGGTCCTTCGGTTCCATCAAATTCCAAAGGTTTGCAGGCAGTAAATTCTTTGTAGGTGCATCCTACACGATTTCCTGTACTGCTAGATCCAAGGTTATTGTTGGTATGTAGCGCAGCCTGTACTGCGGCTATGTTTGAAGCTAGAAAAGTACGGAATTCCTCTTCATTCATATTCACGGTGTGTCGAGTAGTCGGTGCCATTTCCTTCAAAATAGTCAAATGGAACAAGTTAATCATACAGAATATTAAGAGTAGTTAATAGTATTTCGTAGCATAATATGAACTCATTTATAAAAGCTTTTTCTTCATATTAGCGTTTTATAAGTTTAAATTCGGGTAGTACCTACCCGTTAAGTTCATACTTAGTAGCTAATATACAATTCAACTACTACAATTCTATATGAAAAACTGATTATAATAATATTTCGCGTTCAAACTTTTACACAATATTTTACAAACTTACAATACCGCTTATTTTACATATAGCATGAAATATAGCACATAATAAATTTGATACAAGATGGTTGTGAAGATAATTCTAGCTAGTACACAAGTCGTTCAGCAAAGGCAATAAAGACACGTAATTCATACGTCCAGAAACAAGTCATGCATTCTGGTTTTACTAGGATTACTTCCCATCCTTGGTCTTGTGGAACATAACCGTTATGGCCGTTGATAAGACAGCGTGTTGTAACATCGTCAAAGGGGCGAGGGTTACGTAATGTCCAACAGTCCCGTAACAATCTAAAAACCTCATTTCTTACCCCAATTACCGACTCCGTCACTTGTGGGAACGTTTTGTTTAATAGTTGTAGCCCGATGTTCTTGTTCTCACTTTGGTGAGAAGCGAACATTACTAACCCGTAAGCATAACATGCTTCTTTATGTTGCATGTTAGCTTATTTTTCTAAATCACGAAGTCCTATATTCGGATATACTGAGTCAAAATAATTTCTTAACCCGTTGCGTAAAATAGCATTTGGGTTCCCCGCAATATATGCGTCAAAGTAAACACATCGTAACTTATGGATTTCCCAATGTGATATCCCCCATCTTTCGAACGAAAGCCTTTTATAAACCAAGGCATTCTTGGAATGTTCTTCGAATGTCTTACAAACTGATCTCGCCTTAAATAGTTGTGCCGAGGAATTCTGACCGACTCTAGACAAGATTTCATCAATCATGTCTCCGGGTAGGTCTCTTAAAATATTGGGTTGTCTATCCATTTTGTGTTTTTATACTGTAAAATAGACAAGAGTTAGATTCATAAAAAAATACTTATTAATACAAGCAATTTTTACATATATCATAAAGCATAAGCACACTATATTACATATATTACACCACACGAATACAACTATCTTATTCCGACTCGCTCGTTTCTTCTTGTTCGGTTTTGGTTCGTTTTGCCAAGTTTCTAGGGATATATGATGTTCCCCTAATACGAGCCGTCGTTGTCCACATTGGTCTAGAAAAACCTGGTGGTTTAGAGGTTCCCGGGTCATTGTTACAACTTAAGGACTTCGGGGGTTGGAATTAGATTTCTCTATTTTTATGCCCTTTACCTTATTATTTTCTTTTTCCTTTTTAAATTCAGTTGGGGTAATTTCTATAACATCATCGGAATTCTCGTCGGAATCCGATTCATCGGAGAATTGGTAATCCTCCCAATATTTTGCTTCCTTGGCGGAAACACCATTGACCATAATTAACCTTGGTCGGTTGGTTGAGGATTCTCTTTTACTTAACCGTTTTATTATTTCCCCCACCGGTTCTATTTCTTCTTCCGGTTCCGATTCTTCTTCCGGTTCCGATTCTTCTTCCGGTTCCGACTCTTCTTCCGGTTCCTCTTCGGGAACTTGTGAATCAGTCCACGAAACATTCCAATTTACATTTGACTCTTCATTATTATTAGGTGAGTCAATGGGACTTGTTCTAGAGGTAGACATCTATCACATAATATCAAACACGTTAAGAGATTAATATATCACATAATATTCATATGTTAAAAATATATAGTTTCCAACAAAAATGTTAAGCAATCATTTTTAAAGAAAACACGGTCGAAGTCCAGACTCACTAATGCATCCTAACAAACTCGATAAGACACACTAATGCAAATTTTCTGGTTCTCTAAGACCAACGCTCGGATACCAACTGAAATGTCCCGTTCTTATTGATTAAAAACGTTCCATATTAATTGATTTCGTTGCGAGGTTTTGACCTCTATATGAGAAGTTTTTCAAAGACTGCATTCATTTTTAAAACAAACCATAACCTTTATTTCATAAATAAAGGTTTAAAAAGCTTTACGTAGATTATCAAATAATGATAATCTAAAATATCCTGTTTACACACGACCATTACATAATGGTTTACAATACAAATATGTTACATCGAAATCAGTTTCTTGAATGCAGTTTTTATACAATATCATACAAACATGGACTCCAAATCTTGTCCTTATTTTGGTATGCAACAGCGGAAGCTCTTAGTATTCACCTGAGAATAAACATGCTTTAAACGTCAACAAAAATGTTGGTGAGTTATAGGTTTAACCTATATATATCAAATCGTAACAATAGACCACAAGATTTCATATTTCAATACACATCCCATACATAGAGATAAAAATCATTCATATGGTGAACACCTGGTAATCGACATTAACAAGATGCATATATAAGAATATCCCCATCATTCCGGGACACCCTTCGGATATGATATAAATTTCGAAGTACTAAAGCATCTGGTACTTTGGATGGGGCTTGTTGGGCCCGATAGATCTATCTTTAGGATTCGCGTCAATTAGGGTGTCTGTTCCCTAATTCTTAGATTACCAGACTTAATAAAAAGGGGCATATTCGATTTCGATAATTCAACCATAGAATGTAGTTTCACGTACTTGTGTCTATTTTGTAAATCATTTATAAAACCTGCATGTATTCTCATCCCAAAAATATTAGATTTTAAAAATGGGACTATAACTCACTTTCACAGATTTTTACTTCGTCGGGAAGTAAGACTTGGCCACTGGTTGATTCACGAACCTATAACAATATATACATATATATCAAAGTATGTTCAAAATATATTTATAACACTTTTAATATATTTTGATGTTTTAAGTTTATTAAGTCAGCTGTCCTTGTTAGTAACCTACAACTAGTTGTCCACAGTTAGATGTACAGAAATAAATCGATAAATATTATCTTGAATCAATCCACGACCCAGTGTATACGTATCTCAGTATTGATCACAACTCAAACTAAATATATTTTGGAATCAACCTCAACCCTGTATAGCTAACTCCAACATTCACATATAGAGTGTCTATGGTTGTTCCGAAATATATATAGATGTGTCGACATGATAGGTCGAAACATTGTATACGTGTCTATGGTATCTCAAGATTACATAATATACAATACAAGTTGATTAAGTTATGGTTGGAATAGATTTGTTACCAATTTTCACGTAGCTAAAATGAGAAAAATTATCCAATCTTGTTTTACCCATAACTTCTTCATTTTAAATCCGTTTTGAGTGAATCAAATTGCTATGGTTTCATATTGAACTCTATTTTATGAATCTAAACAGAAAAAGTATAGGTTTATAGTCGGAAAAATAAGTTACAAGTCGTTTTTGTAAAGGTAGTCATTTCAGTCGAAAGAACGACGTCTAGATGACCATTTTAGAAAACATACTTCCACTTTGAGTTTAACCATAATTTTTGGATATAGTTTCATGTTCATAATAAAAATAATTTTCTCAGAATAACAACTTTTAAATCAAAGTTTATCATAGTTTTTAATTAACTAACCCAAAACAGCCCGCGGTGTTACTACGACGGCGTAAATCCGGTTTTACGGTGTTTTTCGTGTTTCCAGGTTTTAAATCATTAAGTTAGCATATCATATAGATATAGAACATGTGTTTAGTTGATTTTAAAATTCAATTTAGAAGGATTAATTTTTGTTTGCGAACAAGTTTAGAATTAACTAAACTATGTTCTAGTGATTACAAGTTTAAACCTTCGAATAAGATAGCTTTATATGTTTGAATTGAATGATGTTATGAACATCATTACTACCTTAAGTTCCTTGGATAAACCTACTGGAAAAGAGAAAAATGGATCTAGCTTCAATGGATCCTTGGATGGCTCGAAGTTCTTGAAGCAGAATCATGACACGAAAACAAGTTCAAGTAAGATCATCACTTGAAATAAGATTGTTATAGTTATAGAAATTGAACCAAAGTTTGAATATGATTATTACCTTGTATTAGAATGATAACCTACTGTAAGAAATAAAGATTTCTTGAGGTTGGATGATCACCTTACAAGATTGGAAGTGAGCTAGCAAACTTGAAAGTATTCTTGATTTTATGAAACTAGAACTTTTGGAATTTATGAAGAACACTTAGAACTTGAAGATAGAACTTGAGAGAGATCAATTAGATGAAGAAAATTGAAGAATGAAAGTGTTTGTAGGTGTTTTTGGTCGTTGGTGTATGGATTAGATATAAAGGATATGTAATTTTGTTTTCATGTAAATAAGTCATGAATGATTACTCATATTTTTGTAATTTTATGAGATATTTCATGCTAGTTGCCAAATGATGGTTCCCACATGTGTTAGGTGACTCACATGGGCTGCTAAGAGCTGATCATTGGAGTGTATATACCAATAGTACATACATCTAAAAGCTGTGTATTGTACGAGTACGAATACGGGTGCATACGAGTAGAATTGTTGATGAAACTGAACGAGGATGTAATTGTAAGCATTTTTGTTAAGTAGAAGTATTTTTATAAGTGTCTTGAAGTCTTTCAAAAGTGTATGAATACATATTAAAACACTACATGTATATACATTTTAACTGAGTCGTTAAGTCATCGTTAGTCGTTACATGTAAATGTTGTTTTGAAACCTTTAGGTTAACGATCTTGTTAAATGTTGTTAACCCAATGTTTATAATATCAAAAGAGATTTTAAATTATTATATTATCATGATATTATGATGTACGAATATCTCTTAATATGATATATATACATTAAATGTCGTTACAATGATAATCGTTACATATATGTCTCGTTTCAAAATCATTAAGTTAGTAGTCTTGTTTTTACATATGTAGTTCATTGTTAATATAATTAATGATATGTTAACTTATCATAATATCATGTTAACTATATATATAACCATATATATGTCATCATATAGTTTTTACAAGTTTTAACGTTCGTGAATCACCGGTCAACTTGGGTGGTCAATTGTCTATATGAAACCTATTTCAATTAATCAAGTCTTAACAAGTTTGATTGCTTAACATGTTGGAAACATTTAATCATGTAAATATCAATCTCAGTTAATATATATAAACATGGAAAAGTTCGGGTCACTACACATACCCTATCTGGACAAATTCGTTATTGTTTTCATCGATGACATCTTTATTTATTCTAAGAGTGATGAAGAGCACGAAGAACATTTAAAGTTGGTGCTTGATTTATTGAGAGAAGAAGAGTTGTATGCCAAGTTCTCTAAGTTTGCTTTCTGATTAAGAGAAGTTCAATTCCTTGGATATATTGTTAGTAACCAGGGAATTCAAGTTGATCCTGCCAAGATTGAGGCAATTGAGAACTGAGAAATTCCGAAAACTCCTACTCAGATTCGTCAGTTCCTAGGTTTGGCAGGCTATTTTAGAAGGTTCACTCAAGAGTTTTCACGAGTAGCGAAACCTCTGACTGCTTTAACGTATAAGGGGAAGAAGTACGAGTGGAAGAGTGAACAAGAGTCTGCTTTCCAGACTCTGAAGAAGAAGTTAACTTCTGCACCGATATTATCATTACCTGAGAGTAATGATGATTTTGTTATCTATAGTGATGCTTCGTGCCGAGACTTGGGTTGTGTTTTGATTCAGTGGAAGAAAGTCATTGCCTACACGGCACGACGGTTAAAGATTCATGAACAGAATTATACAACCCATGATTTAGAATTGGGAGCTGTTGTGTTCGCACTCAAGATTTGAGACATTACTTATATAGGGTCAAATGTACTGTGTACACTAATCACAAAAGTCTTCAACATATCCTTGATCAGAAACAATCGAATATGAGGCAACGAATATGGATTGAGACGTTGAACAATTATGATTGTGAACTTTTATATCATCCGAGGAAGGCTAATGTTGTGGCCGATACATTAAGTCGTAAAGAGAGGACTGAACCTCATAGGTTTAGGGCCTTAAATATGACCATTCGAACAAACCTGGCAAGGTAGATTCTTGCAGCTCAATAAGAAGCCTTGAAGGAGGAGAATTTTGTAACGAGAAGGTCCGAGGCTTGAGTAAACAGTTAGAGGTACGAACCGATGGTACTCGGTATTTTGCGGGACGCCTTTGGGTTCCGAAGTTTGGTGATCTGCGATAACTTGTTCTAGAGGAGGCTCATAAGTCTAGGTACTCTATTCATCCTGATTCAGGAAAGATGTATCATGATCTTAAGGAGCTGTATTGGTGGCCTCATTTGAAGGCTGATGTGGCTACGTATGTGGCTAAGTGTTTGACATGTGCTAAGGTTAAAGCTGAACATCAGAACCGTCAGGACTTTTGGTGCAACTTGAAATTCCCGAGTGGAAGTGGGAAAGCATTACAATGGATTTTATTACGAAGTTACCGAGAGTTGTGGGTGGTTATGATACATTTTGGGTTATTGTTGACCGACTCACAAAGTCAGCTCGCTCCTTGCCAATTAAGAAAATAGATTCGATGGAGAAACTTACTCGTTTGTATTTGAAGGAGATTGTTTTGAGGCATGGTGTCCCTGTATTTATTATTTCAGACCGAGATAGTTGATTCACATCGAGGTTTTGGCAATCCTTACAAGATGCTTTGGGAACTAAATTGTATATGAACACTGTTTATCATCCACAGTCAGATGGGTAGAGTGAAAGGACCATTCAAACATTGGAAGACATGTTACAAGCATGCATCATTGATTTTGGTAATGGGTGAGATAGGTACTTGCCATTGGCTGAATTTTCTTATAATAACAGTTATCATGCAAGTATTAAAGCTGCACCGTTTGAAGCTCTGTATGGTAGAAAGTGTAGGTCTCCTATCTGTTGGAATGAGGTTGGGGATGCTCAACTCACAGGTCCAGAAATTATTCATGAGACTACCGAGAAGATCGTACAGATTAAGGAAAGTTTGAGAACCACCAGAAGTAGGCAAAAGATCTATGTCAATAAGAGAAGGAATGATATTGAATTTCAGGTCGGTGATCATGTTATGTTGAAGGTATCACCTTGGAAAGGTGTGGTACGTTTTGGTAAGAGGGAAAAGTTGAATCCTTGTTTTGTTGGACCGTTTGAGATTATTGAGAGAGTTGGACCCGTGGCTTATCGTTTGAAATTGCCACAAGAACTCAGTGTTATTCACGACGTTTTCACGTGTAGAATTTAAAGAAGTGTTTGGCCGAGGTCGATAAGACAATTCCTATGGAGGAACTTCATGTTGATAAGCAACTTCATTTTATTGAGGAACCTATTGAAATTATGGACCGAGAGGTTAAGACTCTAAAGCAGAGTAGAATTCCTATTGTCCGGGTTAGATGGAACGCCAGGCGCGGTCCCGAGGTCACTTGGGAGCGTGAAGATCTGATGAAGTAGAAGTACCCGCATTTGTTCCCAGATGCCAAGTCAACCCCTGCACCTGCTTAAATTTCGGGATGAAATTTCCGTAACGGGAAGGTACTGTAACGACCCTACTCTTTCCGTTATGTTTTACCGTTAATTATTTAACGACCGTTATCTGTTATTCGTGCCAAGTCATTTCTATGACCTATATTATTATTTTTGAAATAATATATTAATTATTATGTGTTATGTGAATATTTGTATTCATATTTTAAGTGGTACGTTTCTACGTGTCGCGGATTTCTACCCGGCGAATCTTTTCGGTTTTCAAACCAACGGTCAAGCTTTTGGGCTTTTTAAATCCAATTTATTTTAAATATGATATTTTGATGTCATATGATTATATTTAGTGTTTATATGTTTTATTCGTCGCGTATTTGTTATCTTTCCAAAAAATCAATCGCGTAGTAGCATTTTCGCGTTTCGGGCTTCGATCGGGCTTTCGGGCCACAAGCTTTTGTACATTTAATCATGATGGGCTAAATGGGAGCCTACTCCCTCCCATTTTTGGCCGAAATTCCCAAGAGAGGGGGGGGGGGGGGTTTGTGCTAAATCTTGAAACTTGATACTAGTTGATCAAAAATTACATCTTAATTCATTTAACATACATTTTTATTTTGGCTCTCCTCTCCTTTTCTTGTTTTGGCCGACCACCACCAGCAAAAATCATCATCATCATCATTTATTCATCAAATATAGCTTGGATCATTCAATTGTTTGCATAATCGGATTGCTCTCTTCGTTCTCTACGCGATTACATCCTTTGTTCTTCGATTTGGGTATACCTATGAACCCTAATTTTTCAATTATTATTCATTTCTACTGATTATGTTGGTATTTGATGTTATTATGATAGTATAGCACTTGTGCATTGTTGTATTGATGATTGTATGCATAGAATTGCTCGATTATACATGTTTTCGGTTTGATTGAATTGGGACAGCAGCTATTTCGTTCATTTCTGACTTTGTGACTGTTATAAAAGTGAAAATAAAGTATCTAGATGATTTCCTCTCATCAAGACATTAATTTTTGACTCCGGATTCATGTCGTTTCGATTCCCGGAGCCCTAAATATGATCAAAGTGGTAATTTGTTAAGATTGAAATGTGATTTTGGTATGAACCAGGTTTGGTCCGACTTTGTGACCATATTTGGTGACTTTAGGGTGTGTTAGTGTGTTAGGACTGATGGTGGGGTGAACTTTCATGTTCGGGTCATCTCAATCCGAGCCACGAATCACCCGTTACGTCTAAAACACGTTTTTGATTGAATTGAAGTTCCAAGTAGTGTAATGACTGTACATCACGACTTGTGGACTATTCTTGGGGTGTTCTTGAGTGTATCAAAGTTTCAGGTGGTTTGCTTAGGCGGAGATATATGTAAGGCTCGCCGAAAACCGACACCCGGGGCTCACGATACGACCCGATGAACTTTTGATTTAAAACTTATGACTAATTATTAAACTTATGATATAAATAATGGATTTCATTATCATTTAATTACTTATGATAAAAAAGTAATTATTATTATTTACAACTTATGATATATATTTATTATATCATTTAATTAATACTTATGATTTAATTAACATTTTAATTAAACATATGATTAATAATACTTCATTATTAATGGAAAATACTTATGATAAGTATTAAACTTATATTATGAGATTATTATAATAAGACTTATAATAAGGTTTAATTAATTATTTAATTATTATAATGCTTAGTTATTATTTAATTATAATTTAATTATTAAATACTTATGATTTAATAATTATAATTAGAAACTTATGATATGATTAATAATTCATTATTAATTAATAATACTTATGATATGATTTGAAATTTATTATTAATTAATAATACTTATATTATGACTAATATTTAATTAATTAATTAAATACTTATATTAATTATATCATTTAAACTTATATTAACTTTAATAAATCATTTTAATTTAATTAAACTTATGTTATGACATCATTAGACATATTTAACTTTAATAAACGTTATAACTTATATTATTATTATAACTTACACTTTTAAAATTAACGTTGACTATGTTTGACCAAGGTTGACTTTTGAGTTGACTTTCAGTTGACTTTGACTTTCAGTTGACTTTTGTTGACTTTCTAATTAAGGAAATTTTCCTAACTTATAAACTTTCCTAAAATAGAAACTTTCTAAATTTGGAAACATTCCAAAAATAGAAACTTTCCAAAAATAGAAACTTTCCAAAAATAGAAACTTTCCAAAAATGGAAACCTGCTAAAAATAGAAACTTTCTAAAAATAGAAAGTGTGTGTCTGTAAGCTGTTCCGATCAAACCGATGCATGTTGAGTGTTGTTCTATGTCTACTTGTAACATGTACAATAACTATCATACTAAGACTTGACCTAAGTTAGTTATTTATATCGACCTGCTTTATTTATAAGTCGGCGTTGTGATCATTCCTGATCACTTTACTTCATTTGCTGTTCGCATATTTGTGTGGTTACTTTGTTGCTATTAAGGTGAGTTATAGTCCCATTCTTTATTTTAAATCTTTTGGGATGAGAATACATGCAATTTATTTTATATTTTGAACACAAGTGGAAGTTGGTTTAAATTATTCATTGTGAGTTGAACAAAAATATTCCCTTGTCTGGTAACTGTAATCACTGGTTTCTACTAGTGAACGCGAATCCTACATATAGATCTATCGGGTTTGACAACCCCATTTCGAGCTAGTCGCGCTAGCAATTTATAATCAGAATGTTTAGTACTTCGTAATTTGTTATAGATACACTTGTTCGGTGTATATTATTTATTGTGTTTGGCAAGGGTAAATAAATGGTTAAGTGGTTACCAGGTGGCTCACGGTAAATGGAATAATGTTTTTATATGTTTTCTAACATATAATTTAGTGGTCCAAAAAGGAGTTTTTATGTTTTTAAACATAAATTTTTATGGTTTAAATTAGATATTGTTTACAATATTAAACCTATAATTCACTCAAAATTTTTGTTGACAGTTACTCGCATGTTTTATTCTCAGGTTCATGATTGATTGCTTCCGCTGTGCTTAGAGAGTCTGCATATTTATGATGGCAGCTTTTATTAAACATTAACTTGCATTCTATTTTGATACATTTAATAGTGGATGTTGTTGACTTTGTTTTGGTCAACTTTTGGTTAAGTAATAATGTATGGTTTTTCTAAACTTACAATTTTGGTATGTTTTCTTTATAGGAAATCATTTTTAAATAAAGAATGCAAGGTTATTTATTAAATTCATATAGAGTTATGATCAAGCTGTGGGACCAAGTGACAGAGCCGTTAAGTGTTTTGACGGGGACCTCACAGCTAGCATCTTAAAGATTGACCAACCTATGTTGTGATCAGGACTTGTCCACCTATATGAAATTAGCTACTTCATAGGATTAAGACCCCTGGTTATACTGTATTTGAAGATTCTATGAACTCGGTATGGCCGGAGTTCCCGAGAGGCATCTAATGCACTTTTAGAACACGGAACTTAGGAATTGAGACATGAATGACCTAGTATGCCTATTGAATGTTCCGAAGAGACCTCTTAGGAAGCCTTTACTATATGACCCAAGCCTATTGCATGTTCTTGTCTGATTGTTGCCCTAGGTCTTAGTCATATCAACTGTTTAGGTATTCATTAGGTTTCTATCTGCTTTACTATTAGTATATTAACTGTGATGCTATTTAATGTTTGAATTGTTGTGTCTCATTAGTATGATGGAATGGTTGTTAGTTTTCATTAAAGGTTTTGCAAACTTAAACTGACGGATTCCTTCCGTTTGTGATCAGTGTTCAATCAACACGGCACGTTGTTATTCAGTTACCTAAACTGATAATGAGGGTTAGGATTAGAGCTTAACTCACTAACCAACCTAGTACTTTACTGAAGATAACCTCCGAGGTATTGTTACCTTTCATTTATACGACTAAGTGACATACTTCTCGCTGCTCAAAGAGAACTCCGAGAGTTCAGAGACAAGTAGGTCTGTGTATTTGGCTCATCCAACCAGATCTACATCATTCCAAGCATAGTCTTAACATAAGCATAATTACCTTTCCCTAACCCAATACTGATATCTTGGTCAACATTTCCCTAATCTGTATACTCCGGATATCCTTCCACTTTATTTACTTTTCTGCATTTAGGACCTTTAGCTAAAATCAACTACTATCTTTTATCCAGGTAATTTAACTAAAAGACAATTATCCATTTGATCTTCAATTCGTTAATCAGCAAAAGATTACGACACTAGGTTAACTTACACCTTCTACACCTTAGAAAGTAAAAGTAAATTTAGGCCCCGCAAAATATAAATAACGAAGACACTGTGTGCTACCGAATCGAACATCCTGCGACCTAATGACACCGCATAAATAAAACCGTCCGTTAGTAGCATATCAATTGTCTCTTCTTGGCGCCGCTGCCGGGGATCGAATATTTTAATTGAGAAAAATTTTAAACAGAAAAAGTGTTGTTTGGTGGTGTCTAAGAAAGACAATTATACACGGACTTGGTTGTTGAATTTTCAGAACAATCTCCAATTATATTGGAACCAAAAGGATCCTGCATCTTCGTAGTAGGTCTGGCCACCTCGATACAAGTAATCTGTGAGAAGTCCTATCAGTTAAGATATCCGATCTGGTTAGCGACCGAATTTCAAGAATAATTGTTTTTATTAAATTATCGATCCTTTTAGTAAATTAATATTTTCTAAAAGTTACTTTTAAGTCTTTTAAACAGAAAATCTAAAAAAAATGGAACAAAACACCCATGCTTCTATGTATAAGTCATGCTTAGAGGAAAGAAAAGGACCAATCACTTTAGGAACCGAAGGAATTCCTGAAATTAGTTCACACATGATTAAACTAGTCAGTATGATCTGTAAATTTCAAGGATTACCGACTGACGATCCAAACTTTCATATAAACAAATTTATCAGTCTGGTTGACTCTTTTAAGAGGTACGAAAACGAGAAAAACATTTTAAAACTTCATATTTTTCAATATTCACTTTCTGTACACGCTTCAGCATGGTTTGACAAACTTAATCCGAATTCAATCCATACATAAGAGGATTTAGCCACTAAATTTCTAAACAAATTTTATCCACCCTCCATGCAAACCTGTTTAAGAAATGACATCACAAAATTTTTCTCAAAAAGAAAATGAGTCATTGTGTCTAGCATGGAATAGAGTAAAGATGTTGCTTAAAAGATGTCCGAATCATTCGTTAAGTCGGGCAGACATAATCTGTACGCTTTACAATGGTTTGACTAAGGATGATAAGTCTCTCCTAGACATGGCCTCGCAAGGCAATTTCATGTCCCGAACAGCAAACGAAGCATGGAATCTCTTGGACACAATAGCTGTACAACAGAAAGATTGGAACAATGAAGCTGCTGAGAAGGATGACATCTTCGCTCATACGGTAAAAATGCTAAAAACCAGGTTACAAGATCTCACCCTCAGTCTTCAAAATTTACCAATTCCTAGAAACTCCGATGCTACTAGAACCAATCTAAGGTATCCTTACCCTAAATGGGCACACAAACAACAAAATAGCTCGAATCATAGTATAATCTTCCCGTTGCACAAACCTACTCTCCACTCTAAGAAAATTTTAGTTGAATTTATGAAAAAGCAATACACGATAAACCTTCAAGTCATAGAATGCCAGAATAAGTTCGACACTTTGATAAAGACTTTTGAAGAACTAATCACTAATTTTCAGCTTATGCTTAAACGATTAACCACTAAAGTTGATATAGAGTGTAGTGAGTTTAATGCCCTAGTAATTACTAGAGGAGGGAAGGAAACAACTGTCAATATACCCATACAAGATTTTTTCGATAAGGAACCTGTGTCAATTGACCCAGTTGTCAATCCACCGGAACCCATCTCTCCTAAGGCCCCGGAAATTATTCCGCGCGCCCGCATACCTTTCCCAGGTAGGCTTAGGAAGGAAAAACAAGAAGCGTAATTCGCTAAGTATTGGGATATTATTAAGAATTTGCATTTGAATGTACGACTAGTAGATGCTTTAGTACAGATGCCAAACTGCGCTAAATTTTTTCAAAGAACTTCTTTTAAACAAAGAGAGATTAAGAGAGATAGTTAGCTTGTCCTTAAGTGAAGAATGCTCGTTAATGTTGCAACATGAAATTCCCCCTAAGTTAGGAGATATAGGAAGATTTACGGTACCTTGCAACCTGCAAGATGTCCAAGTTAGCAATGCGTTAGCAGACTTAGGAGCCAATGTAAACCTAATGCCCTATTCATTATTCAAAAAGCTAGGATTAAAAGACTTAAGACCCACCAGAATGACTATCCAACTCGCGGACAGATCAGTAAAGATTCCTCGGAGAATAGTTGAAGATGTCCTAGTTAGAATGGATAAGTTTTTGTTTCCCGTTGATTTCGTCATTATGGATATTGAGGAAGACACGAAGGCCCCACTCATTCTTGGCAGACCATTACTGAATACTGCCAAGGCCGTTATTGATGTTCACGAGAAATCATTAAAGTTAAGGGTTGGAGGAGAAGAAATCACATTCAATGTTGCTCGCCTCATGAACCATCCTAAGGAAGAAGATGTGAATCTCTCTGATTCTTTTCAAGAACTCGTCAACGAATACCTGGAAGAGACTATGGCTATATATAGTCAAGATCAAATTTCTAAGGATCTGTTCTTTACACCTCCTGAAGGAAAACTTGACAACCAACAACAACAACAACAACAATAACCAATTCCAACAAAGTGGAGTATGGGGGAGGGTAGATGTAGACAGTCTTTCCTCTACCCTAGAGTAAAAAGGAAGTCATTCCTCCACCCAAGAATACCTATCGGTCCGCGGGTAGAAGTCGTCCCTCCCTATACTAGAGTGCAGAGAGGCTGCTTCCTAAGGACCTACGGCCAGAAAGAACCATGCATTCTATTAAATGAAGTAGCTAAATGCAGGTAGAAAAGATAATATAGAAACCTTACCAGGGGAAAAGTATACATAAATATAGCATGTAACAAAGTAAAGTAATAGAACATATAAGTAAAATAAGTAAGTGTCAAATATGCAAGTATAACAAACCATGCAAGTATAATATGTATATGTAAACATGTAGGTATGAAGCATGTAGGTATAATATGCAATATAAAACAAATAAGTATACTATGTAAGCATAAAGACATGTAGCATGTAAATACGTATAATTTAATGCGATATATTATAATACAAACATATAACGGTATAATGCAATAAAGCATGTAAATAAGTATAGTGTAATGCAGACAACATGTTGAGATATGCTAAAGTAAAAAAAAAGCATATATGAAACAAGAAAGCAAGTAGGCAAAAAGGCATACGACAAATATATAAAACTAAAAAATAAATAAATGAACAAGAAATCTTGACAATCATTCAGCCATAAACCTTAGTCAACACATATCTCCCTTCTCTGAAAGTAACTTTCTTGGCAATACTATTCAAATAGCACCGCTAGGACAAGGCATTCCTTTACATCTACTAAGGAGAAGACCGAATGAAAAAACAGATTTCATTTCGGTATATCAGGAACCCCAGTCAAGGGAGGACTGTGAGGAGTTTCCCGAACCAACCTTCGAAACTAAAGAAGACGTTTTTGAAGAGGAAGCATTAAGGACGATTTCCAGAAATAAAGAACAGATAGCATCAGTGACCGCTACTGAAGAATCAGAATTCCAGGAGAAGTATGACTCGTTAGACCGAAAAGAAATAGCTAGGATGAAGCCATCTATCGAGGAACCTCCGAAATTGGAATTGAAGAAGTTCCCCAATAATCTGCAGTATGCATTCTTAGAAGGAGAATCGCAACTCCCTGTAATCATCTCGAAAGACCTCACGCCACAAGAAAAGGAAAAATAGATTCAAGTTTTGAAATCACATAAGAAGGCAATTGCTTGGAAGATCTCTGACATCAAAGGGATCAGCCCCAACTATTGCACCCACAAGATCTTCATGGAAGATGATTTCAAACCTTCAGTTCATAGGCAAAGAATGATTAATCCTATAATTCAAGAAGTCGTCAAGAAAGAAGTAATCAAACTTCTGGACGTCGGTCTAATCTATCATATCTCTGATTCGCCATGGGTTAGTCCTGTTCAAGTGGTACCCAAAAAGGGAGGGAAAACCATAATTTAAAATGAGAATAATGAACTTATTCCAACTCGGGAAGTCACCGATTGGAGGGTTTGCATAGATTATCGTAAACTAAACGATGCAACCCAGAAGGATCATTTTCCATTACCTTTCATCGATCAAATGTTGAAACATCTATCAGAAAATGAATACTACTGTTTCCTTGACGATTTTTCTGGCTACTTTCAAATCCCCCTCGATCCAAAGGACCAAGAGAAAACAATCTTTACCTGTCCTTATGGAACATTTTCTTATCGACGTATGCCCTTTGGGTTATGCAATGCACCAGCCACATTCCAACGATGCATGGTAGCAATATTCCACGAAATGATTGAACGTTGTATGGAAGTCTTCATGGACGATTTCTCAGTCTTTGGTAGTACCTTTGATTCGTGCCTTTCAAACCTTGACAAGATGCTCACCCGGTGTGAAGAGTCAAATTTAGTTCCAAATTGAAAAAAATGTCACTTCATGGTAAAAGAAGGGATAGTTTTAGGACATAAGATTTCAAAAGCAGGAATAGAAGTTGATAAGGCTAAGATTGAGACCATTACTAAGCTTCTAAAACCTACCACAGTAAGAGCGGTAAGGAGTTTCATAGGATACGTCGGTTTCTACGACACTTCATTAAGAATTTTTCAAAGGTCACACGACCTCTCACTCATCTCCTAGGAAAGGAAGTCCCGTTTGTCTTCGATGAAGAATGTTGAAAAGCGTTCAACTATCTGAATAAATAGTTAACACATGCGCCCATCATGATAGCTCCTGATTGGAGTCTACCCATTGAAATCATGTGTGATGCGAGCGATTTCGCAGTTGGATCTGTGCTTGGACAACGGGTAGATAAACACTTTCATCCAATCTATTACACAAGCAAAATCTTAACTGGAGCTCAAGAGAATTACACTACCACGGAAAAGGAGCTACTAGTCGTAGTATTCTCCTTCGATAAATTTCGTTCCTATCTCATCTTGTCTAAAACTACAGTCTATACAGATCATTCAACCCTCAAATATCTATTCACTAGGCAAGACGCGAAACCAAGACTCCTACAATGAATCTTACTCCTTCATGAATTTGATATTGAGATTAAAGATAAGAAAGGAGCAGAGAAAATCGCAGCAGACCATCTTAGTCGTTTGGAGAACCCAGCGATGGAAAAACTTGCTGAACAAGATATCAGAGATAAATTTCCGGAAGAACAACTTATGAGTTTAAAACAAACTCACATAGGATCACAATTTACTGACACTCCTTGGTATGCCGAAATGGCCAACTACCTACTTGCTGAAGTAGTACAAAAGGGAATGAGCACCTCCCGAAGAAGGAAATTCTTCAGGGATGCCAAGTACTACTACTGGGAAGATCCTTACCTGTTTAGAATTTGCCCTGATCAGATAATCAGGGGGTACGTAGATGAAAAGCAAACAGCATGGATTCTTCACCAATGTCACCATAGACTAACTGGAGGTCATCATGGAGAAAATTTAACCGCGAGAAAAGTCTACGAATCAGGATTCTATTGGCTGTCTATATTCCGAGATGCGCAAGAGCTTGTAAAGCGTTGCGAATCATGCCAAAGGCAAGGTATTATCTCTATGAAGAATGAGATGCCTCAGACTAATATCCAAGCTTGCGAGATCTTCGATATATGGGGATTAGACTTCAATGGCTCATTCTCAAAGTCTAACGGGAAAGAATATGTCCTCGTAGCAGTAGATTACGTCTCCATATGGGTCGAAGCCCAAGCATTTCCAATTAATGATGCCAAAGTCGTCACCAACTTCCTGAAGAGACTCTTCTGCATATTTAGAGTTCCCCGTGCTATAGTAAGTGATAGAGGCACACACTTCTGTAATACTCAATTTATGAAGGTGATGCAACAATACGGAGTTACCCAAAAAATGTCCACTGCCTATCATCCGCAGACCAACGGACAAGCAGATGTCACGAACAGAGCACTCAAAAGAATCTTAAAACGAACTATCGACCATCATAGAAATAAATGGGCTGAGAAACTAGATGATGCTCTGTGGGCATTCCGGACTGCTTACAAGAATCCTCTAGGGACTACACCCTACCGCATGATCTATGGAAAACCTGTCACCTCCCGCTGAAACTTGAATATAAAGCTCTTTGGGCACTGAAGACCTGCAACCAGGATCCCTCAGTTACCGGAAAACATAGAAAAATGCAAATGAACGAACTCGCCAAATTGAGAGACCAAGCATATGAAACATCATACATCTACAAGGAACGAAGGAAGCTTACGCATGACGCAAAATTGATTCCTACAAAGTTTGCCCCTGAAGATAAAGTTTGCCCCTGAAGCACCTCTTCTCCTTTGATCCATTCTGAGGATCTGACAAGGAAAAGTCGAGCTGTAACGACTTAATAAACAAAGCGCTCTTGGGAGGCACCCCTTGCTTATCCTTTTACTCTTATTTATTTTTATTTCAATTATTTTCATTCTTAAGATATTATCTCTGTGTACTAACAACTAAGCGCCATACTTGCGCTTAGTACTTACAAGTTTGTTGAATGTATTCAGGCAAAAATGCCAAGTTCAGGAGCTTCAGCTTAAATCCCAGTTCGCAGGAGGAGGACTCCTAGAGTTTACTCATCCGGAAGCAGTGCTGATTAGAACAGGCCATCAACAGGGCAATTAGGCCTAAGGTGATTGATATTGGAGAGCGTTGAGGAGGATATCGGCACAGCACCGCCAGCTCCTCCCGTTAGACGTTTAGTCAGGAGACCAGCCGATCACACACAGTTGCCACATACACATGAGCCACAGACAGTGATACATTACGGAGCCACCTTAAGTAACCCTGATGTTGCATGGGCACTACTCAGAGATCAGTAGAGACTCGACAGAGCTTTGAGAGCATACCTCCAGCGCGAGGAGATGCCGCACAGAACTCTGAGCCCATCTTCATTTAGGCTAGTGTGTTGTGTTCAGCCAACACGACAAGCTATGCCCAGGCGTTTCACACCGGCCTCAGTTCACTCGGTTGCCTCAGCTGCTATGCCTGCACATGCTACTCCTATTCCCATCACGCCGCCTGCTCCAGTCACCGAGCCAGTTCCAGTCACTGAGTTACCTGAGGGTTGTCACCTAGTCACTATTCCCATTTCAGTTGAGCCACCAACGGCCCAGGCATTTGAGATCACTGGGAGCATACCTGACGAGGAGCCTTTCCCGAGCTTATCCCACCTGAAGTTGCCGTCAAACTTATGTCTGAATTCACTACTAGGCCCTGAGTTGGATATAGGGCAACCTCTCGAGTACTTGCCGAACCTAGAGGATGATGATGAGATCTTTGGATACTTCGCAGAGCCGACCTAGCACATTGACCAGGATAGTATCCCATAGACTACTTTATTTTACTTTTAGTTTTATCTTTTTGAAGCATTGTACTGAAAAAGTTATATATATATAGTGAAAATGCTACCTTTCTCTTTGTGTTCTTCATGCAGAAATATTATCAAAAGAGACTGGTACCTAGGAGATTGACCGTAGGAAGGCCCAGCACTAGGAAAGTAACACGACCATAGGGAAGTAATCCTTCCTCAAACCTATTTCAATTATAACGCACTAAAATCTCTAAGTGTGGGGTAACCCCCGCAACTAACTTAGAATTTTAGAAGTCAATGTCCTTAATTTATAAAGCATTAAAATATTCTTTTTAGAGAACATTAGGGACAATGTTCTTCTAAGTGTGGGGTAATGGGTAGAAGTTTTTAAGGTCGAGTAACCGTAAAACGCCAAGTTTTGAAAAATTCTTTTGTCCAAAAATAACTAAGCAATTGATATTGGGTAATTTTGAAAAATTCTTACCATGTTTTTTGCCCAAAAGATCTAATAAAATTTGTAGAAATCGATTTTCAGAACATTTATTAGAACGGAATGATTAAGTTGAAACTTATGTTTTGTGTCAAAAGGTTTCTTTTAAAAAAATATGAAAAAGGCTACGCATGATCAAGCACGACCCCTACTCCCTAATAAGGTAAGGATCTTGGACCCAAAGTATCTGTATGACCCATCAAATCTACAGTACTTTGTTATTTCAATTGATGAGCGTGCCGGTGTGTGGTTCAAGTTAGAACTTGGTTCAGACATACGTTTCAAGACTAATGGTTAGTGAGCGCCATACGTGGTGCAGGTGCGATACTCCTTCCGAAATCATTCTGAATAGAGAAGACAAAAAGCCATCCGTTTTCGTTTCCACTCCACGCAATTTAAACTGACCAACTCACATAAAGAGTTGATGAATTAGAAATATTCACCCCAAATTCACTCCCAAAATACACCATTCACATTTCATTCCCCTTTACATTCATCGAAAGATCCAGAGACTAATAAAGAGATAGATGGATCAAATTCGCTTCAAAGGCACATGTTGAAAGATTCCGAACCCCTGATTGTTTTTGATAGGTTAAAGACCTATTTTCAGTGGATTATCACTTCCTCTCTGGGCACCAGGAACGAAAGACAAAAGTTATGAAGAAAGGGTATGCCGGTATGCCAAAAAAAATTGATTATGAAAGAGCAAAGTCTCTAGAGCAAAGTCTCTATAAATAAGGCAAAGAAAAACCCGAGAAGATCCCCTGAAGAAGAATGCTGGAAGAGCAAAAGAAAATTCTAGACAAAGTCTTAGCAAAATCCACCTCTTCCGAAGAAAACTTTTACAGAATTCTAAACCATTCTCTATCCAAAAATGAATACTCTGAAGAATCAAAGTCTATCAATTCTCTCAAAAATCAAAAGATCTGGATACCTTTCACCGATCTATAAATTTCCAACAAAACCCTATAACCCGTCTTCCTCTTAAAAAAATGCTTAGGAAGAAGATCAGTGCCGTCCTTACTTAACTGGTGGAGATATCGATGCTTTACCAAGCCTATGATGAGAACTGTTACATGAATGGCTTCTGAGCAACAATACAAATTAGAATAGGAAACCCTAAACACTTGAGTAATATGAGTGATCCGCTAGTGAGGAGCCTCATCATGTATACTCTACATCTGAGAGTTGGAAAGTGCGCCTTTTTCACTATAGACGCAATTGAAATCTAGCGATCAAATCATCGAAGCTCGAAACTTTTTCTAATACTTTCGAAAGATGTGCCAACTTCTGATGAAGGCATAATAAAAAGATCTACGGATGGGGCAAAGGAGAGTCTATTAGGAAGATCCTGATATTCCCGCTTTTTGCTTGAGGATAAGCAAAGCCAAGTGTGGGGTATTTGATATCGGGCAAAAAGTCACATTTTTATCCCGAAATTAAGCCCTAGAACAATAAAGATTTAAACTTTGTTGGCAAAATTATCGCTTTTTCGGTTGATTTTGTAGATTAAGTAATTACGAAGGCGATGCAAAAAGAATAAAATAAAACGGATCTAAAACGAAGATTCTAGAGCGAAAACGGTGAAAGACAAAAAATCAAGTTCCGATCCAGTGAATCAAGGCTGACCAAGCCCAAAAATGGCCTGCCAAGCGGCTTGCCAGTATGGCAAACGGCATGCCAAACGGTCAGATAAACGGGCTCGATAAACGGCTTACCAAATACGGTCTGCCAAAAGGCTTGCCAGCCGTTTGCATGCAAAAATGGAGTCTATTTAAAGGGCTCTCTCCATCCATTCAAACACACACTCAATTTGTAATTCATTTCATATTTTCAAACTTTTAGTTAGTTTTTAGTAGTAGTTAGCTTAGCTTTTATTTTCCGAAAAATATCCAGGCGAGTCCCTGCGATCTCGGGTAGATTTCTTCGGCCTTTTTAGGTTTTTATCCGAAACTCTCGTCTTTTGTATTAAACATGTGTTCTTACTTTTTATGTTTAATAATGCGTTCCGATATTGCCATGATAGCTTAATTAATCTGTATGTTACCATGATAGAAGTTTGGGTTAGCGTAATTATGTTAATTTAGTACGATTATTGTTATAATGCTGAACTAGGAAGTCTGATAGATTTGTATGCTAGCATCTTAAGAATTGACCAACCTAGGTTGTGATCAGGACTTGTCCACCTATATGAAATTAGCTACTTCATAGGATTAAGACTCCTGTTTATACTGTATTTGAAGATTCTATGAACTCGGTATGGTCGGAGTTCCGAGAGGCATCTAATGCACTTTTAGGACACTGAACTTAGGAATTGAGACATGAATGACCTAGTATGCCTATTGACTATTCCAAAGAGACCTCTTAGGAGCTGTTAAGATCTAGTTAGTGCCTTTACTGTATGACCTAAGCCTATTGCATGTTCTTGTCTGATTGTTGCCCTAAGTCTTAGTCATGTCAACTGTTTAGGTATTCATTAGGTTTCTATCTGCTTTACTATCAGTATATTAATTAACTGTGATGCTATATAATGTTTAAATTGTTATGATCTCATTAGTATGATGGAATGGTTGTTAATTTTCATTTAAGGTTTTTCCAACTTAAACCGACGGATTCCTTCCGTTTGTGATCAGTGTTCAATCAACACGGCACGTTGTTATTCAGTTACCTAAACTGATAACGAGGGTTAGGATTAGAGCTTAACTCACTAACCAACCTCTAGTACTTTACTGAGGATAACCTCCGAGGTATTGTTACCTTTCAATTATACGACCAAGTGACATACTTCTCGCTGCTCAAAGAGAACTCCGAGAGTTCAGAGACAAGTAGGTCTGTGTAATTGGCTCATCTAACCAGATCTACATCATTCCAAGCATAGTCTTAACATAAGCATAATTACCTTTCCCAAACCTAATACTAATATCTTGGCCAACATTTTCCTGATCTGCACACTCCGGATATCCTTCCACTTTATTTACTTTTCTGCATTTAGGACTTTTAGCTAAAATCAACTACTATATTTTATCTAGGTAATTTAACTAAAAGACAATTATCCACTTGATCTTCAATTCGTTAATCAGCAAAAAAATATGATACTGGGTTAACTTACACCTTCTACACCTTAGAAAGTAAAAGTAAATTTAGGCCCCGCAAAATATAAATAACGAAGACACTGTGTGCTACCGAATCGGACATCCTGCGACCTAACGACACCGCACAAATAAAACCGTCTGTTAGTAGCATATCAACTACCACTTACACAATGCCAAAAATATATATATAACCCATAGACCATAGTAAACATCAATGAAATAACAGAACGATACAAAACCAGGTCACTAATAGTATATAGGTATAATATACCTAACACCGTTAAACTTTCTTTGTAGCACTATATAAATCAACTAATGTGGTATTCACCCGTACGATAAATGTATGATATCTTCAACATGATGCGATTTGACCTATAATCTATATAGTTCCAACACATAAAGCACTACTGATTTGAATGAAAAATTATAATAACCTAGTAAAACAGAATTCAGAATCTTACCCGTTGATGTCAGTACGACAACAGGCTAATGTTAAAAGAATTCATAGCTGTTAAAAAGCAACACAAACACACATTTCAAACCTGCAAACAACAAAAGGAAACAAATCTATTTGCTTAAACGGATCCACCACAATGGACAAACAAAAGAAAAATAGAAACTGTTAATAACAGTCCATCGTACAACTAAAATGTTAACAACAGTTGGTCTAAAACAACCGTAGAGAAAAAAATCTAAAGAGTGATTAACTTCATCAGTAGCAGACAATAGCAGACAATAGCTAAAAACCATTACATGACCACACGAAGATTTCTACAGAAAAACAACCATCAAAAGAGAATAGAACCAAATATTCTAAAATATAATCTTGTAACTTATATATTTCAACAACAGAAGACAAAGAACCTAACCAAACACAAACAAATAGCTTATGACTTGAGAACTAATATCGCAAGATAAAGTCTAATTTACCACGGTAGGTAGAAAAGGAATTGAAGATGGAATAAGGCATCTCATTGTCCACAGGGCTACTCTTAACGACTTTTATGTTTTTCAAGCTGTTGCACTCGTAACCTCCTCACCTGCAAGTTTAACACATCATACTCATCTTGTTAACAACGATTTTCATTGATAAAAAGTTACTAACAAAAAACAGTAAAATAAATGCTTCTAAACTTAAAAGTTGATACCTCTTCGATGAAGAGGGAGATTTTATTGAGCCTACTCATTATATTATCATGTATTTCCTTTGTTTGCATCTGAAAACAATATGAAACAGATTATGGTCCTATAATGCAGAAGTTCCTGCATTCCCAATCCAAATGTTAATAATCACCTTTGTTCTAGAGTTCAAATTTTACTCTGAAATTCTTTATAGGCTCTAATATTTTAAATACAACATATATGATGTAACACCAATCACACGCAATTGTAGACTACTTGTAACCCTCCTACCTATAAATCGCACTATATCAATTTGGAATTTTAGTTTTTCTTTTTCTTCCTTCATTATCACAAAGATCCTCTTTTGGAGCATAACTATTATCTACATGATTTCCCAATGCAAATAACCAAACACCGTTTTGCTCTTTTATAAGACTTACTCCTGAAGTTTAGCATAGGATTTAATTGTTCTTAAATATGAAATTGGATAACAAAGCAACACACAATTATGTGAGGTCTATATTCAATTATCCCTAATTATTTCTACAAAAAATAGTAAAGTAAATTTATGAAGTGAGACAGACCTAGGCAAGTTTTCGCTAGAGGGAACGAAAAGTAGCTGATAATCAGACACAACGAAAAGTATAACTTACATTACATTTATCACCGTATATAATTCAAATCAGGCACACACACAAAAATAAAAAAATAAAAATAACTATGCTTAATGCTTCCTTCTTGTAATGTTCGTAGCTTTTATTCCCTTTAAAAAATAAAATAATTTCCACAACAATCAACTTAAAAGTCTACATCACTTTAGCATTAAGCAGAAAGGAAAAACCTAATGAAAGATGATACCAAAAGTTATAAGTAATAGTAGTAAAATATAATGAAAAACATAGAGTTAATTTTAACCTTAGCTTGCATTTAATTGATGCATTCAGCACGCTAGACAGAATCCCACCATCGTTGCTCTACTCTTCTACCGTCGCCACTGCCGCCCCCTTGGCGACCAAAGTCGTGTCTGTTGGTTTATTTTGGCTAGTAGAAGATATGTTTATCCCACATTGGTGGGAGGAAGATGTGAGGGGTGAGTGACTTGGTTATATAAGAGGGGCTAAGTCTTCATTCTAAATCGCACCAATCAATACACTTTAAGTATTTGATTATTTCTTTCTTTCTTACCCTTGTTTGAGAGTTGTATTAGTTAAATATTTTGGAGAGTGTAGTTGGCTTAAGAGAGTCATCTATATCATTGTAACAATTTGTGATATAGTGTATTTTCTCTCTTTGGAGGCCGGTGGTTTTTCTTCTGTTTTGGAGTTTCCACGTTAAATCTTGTGTTGTGTATTGTTCTTATTTCTTTACTATTATTGTTGGGCTGGGTGGTGGGAATTAGTGAGACCGTAATTTCCCAACAACTGGTATCAGAGCGTCAGGTTTGACGAGGGTCTCAGTTATAGTAGTCGGAGTATGCTCTATGGTTGCCACGGGAGTGGATCGTCCACATCAGAAACGAGTTCTATCGATCGTATAGGGTATCTGGTTAGACAATATTTTTTATGATTCGTAGTAATAGTTGGATTTGTTAGTGGCGAGTTGTGGATTTCCGATTTAAAGGGTCCTGGCTACCTGCTACATCTTTTGGCTATTCGAAACGTGAGCAAAATCAGAGAAAGTGTTGTTTATAGGATACGGATATGATGTCGAAGTTCAGTCCAATGAGGTTTGATGTAGAGAAATTTAATGGGAGGATCAATTTTGGCTTATGGCAGGTTCAAGTCAAGGATGTGTTGATTCAGTCCGGTTTACACAAGGCTTTGATGGGTAAACCCACCCTTGTTCCTGGCAGTGATTCTAGCAGTAAGTTTGATGAAGAAGATTGGGATGATATGGATTTGAGGGCAGCAAGTGCGATTCGTTTGTGTCTTGCAAAGAACGTGCTTGCAAATGTGCACGGGTTATCAACGGCAAAGGAGCTTTGGGTTAAACTAGAGCAGTTGTACCAGGGCAAGGGCATCTCAAATCGGTTGTGTCTTAAAGAACAATTTCATACTCTGCGTATGGATGGGGGTTCAAAGATTTCAGATCATCTAAGTATTCTTAACGGTATTGTTTCGGAACTGGAGGCTATTAGAGTTAAAACGGATGATGAAGATAAAGCTTTGAAGTTGATATTATCTTTATCATCGTCCTATGAGCACATGAAACCTATTCTAATGTACGGGAGAGAAACGTTGAAGTTTGAAGATGTTACTAGCAAGCTCCTATCCGAGGAGAAAAGATTGGAAGGTAACGGAGTCTCGTCATCAGAAGCTACGATACTGTTGTGTTCGGATAAGTAGAAGAGAAACTCTAGAAAGAATCTGACATGCTGGAAGTGCGGGAAGACTGGACATGTAAGGGTTAATTGTCCCGGTGGAGCTAATCCGGCAAATGGCTCCAAAGATGCTAACATTGTCTCCGTTGTTACGGAGAGTGACGAATTCCTCTGAAGTCACGTCATCCTCATGGTGTGTCCGCGCCACCATGGAAAGGGATATTCGTTAGCGGTTCCATAAATTGTACATGGGCATTGGTTTGGCGTTGATGCAAGGTGTGTGGTGGAAACTGATGTTGTAGCTGATGAAACTTCCAGGGAAAGCCAAACAGGAAGTTGCACCATAACTGTTCAGCTGGTTATACAACATGTGCCGAGGTGAAATGCTTGGAATGTGACATTCTAAGTGCTATACTCTTAATGGTGGAGTATGATAATTCTTGTTAAGAGTTATGATTGTCTGTGATGACAATGATTGTCGGTTTAGACAATGTTCGATGAAGATGCAAGTTTTGTCTCTTGGGAGATAATGTCAACGACATGAAGATGAGGATCTTGAAGTTGTCGTCGAGGAAGCGTCTACATCGGTTATCCTTGCAATGTGGAAGCATGGTTATCTTCTTCTATCCAAAAGGTGGAGATTTGTTGGTTTATTTTGGCTAGTAGAAGATATGTTTATCCCACATTGGTGGGAGGAAGATGTGAGGGGTGAGTGACTTGGTTATATAAGAGGGGCTAAGTCTTCATTCCAAATCGCACCAATCAATACACTTTAAGTATTTGATTATTTCTTTCTTTCTTACCCTTGTTTGAGAGTTGTATTAGTTAAATATTTTGGAGAGTGTAGTTGGCTTAAGAGAGTCGTCTATATCATTGTAACAATTTGTGATATAGTGTATTTTCTCTCTTTGGGGGCCGGTGGTTTTTCTCCTGTTTTGGAGTTTCCACGTTAAATCTTGTGTTGTGTATTGTTCTTATTTCTTTACTATTATTGTTGGGCTGGGTGGTGGGAATTATTGAGACCGTAATTTCCCAACAGTGACCTCCATAGTAGTACCAGAGGACTTGATCGGAAGAAAGGGAGGGAAACAAAGGCGAAAGATGTGTTGATATATCTGGAGACGGTGGTGGCGAAACCACTGACCTAAGATGAAGCGGATATTTTTGCGATTTTCTGGCGGATGAAAGAAGCTAGGAAGTATTTAGATATGGTAAATTGCTGGAATCTTCCAGAGCAGATGAGAAGAAGGGGATGGAGCGTGGACTTTTAGATGGAAAGAGGGTTCTGGATGACACTTTGTATAGAAAAGGCCACGTATATTTAATTATTTAACTACATACTAATTTCCATAATCAACTAAAGAATCCCATTGGCTACCCACTACAGTATAAGAGTAGCGAGTTTTTTCCCCCCTCCCCCATACCCATCGACTCATCTCTCCTTCCCCATTCTTCCAGAAGCTTCAACCCTAAAAATCTCCAACCTTAACAAAGCTGGAGCACCACACCTTCTTCATCCTTCATCCACTGCTATCAACTATATGGAATTCATGCCCTAATTGGCTAATTTGCATCATATTCTTCTCTTTTTTGTTGTCTTCTTCGATGGTACCGTTCGTAGATGGGTAACAAGGTAAACTGCAGCACTTACCAACACCGTCGCCGCTTCTGTGCCACCGTCATCTCTGCCGCTGTTGCTACCACCGCCCATTAACACTGCTTCTATCTTTTCTTTCAATTTCAAGGTATTCCTCTTTATTTAATTTAGGGTGTTTGGGTTACTTTTTCTCTACGGTTTGGTTTAGATGTCATCGATGTTTCTTTGTCGCTGCTGATGCTACAACCAACACCTCTGCCGCTAACGTATCCGTCTTTTGCGTTTCTAAATTTGACACAGTCAGATTCTTCCCTGTAAAGTAACTAATTTTAGTGACCAAAATTAGGGAATTTAGGGTTATATTTTTGCTTGATTTTGTATATTTGCTTAACATTTAGTTTCATTTATGGTTTTTGAGAGTGAAGGAGTTGTGAATATTTAGCCTTTTCAAGCTTTACCTTTGTTTTTACTTTTTTGAGCTTTTACAATGCATCTCAATATTTGAATAGAATTAGTATTTGGGAGTTGTATGACTGAAAGATATACTTTTTTCTTCCTTTATTTGAATAGAATTTTGTAAGTTATTTATTTTTATACCTTTATTTTATATTTTTATTACATTATGAGGACTTACAGTATGAGGCATATGACATGAAGCTGTCATCATTTAAAGATTTGCAGTCAGTTAAGTCAAAGGGGTTCAGAGATGAAGCATTAGCAAGCATAACTTATGTTGCTCATGTTACATTCACCACTATAACAAGTGGTGAATTGCATGGTTATAAGTAAGTTTATTTTTTATTTTGATCTTTTGTTGAAATTTAATGGTCTTTTTGAAAGGACTCGTTCATATCGATTATAAACAATTCACAATAGTTGATTACATCACGAGGTATTTGACCTCTATATGATACATTTTTTCAAACATTGCATTCGTTTTTAAAGGACAAACTTTCATTTCATCGAAAGTTGATAGGCATGCATACTCTTTCATAATATATCCAAATCATAAATGGCTTAATAATAATCTTGTTGAACTCTATGACTCAAATGCAACGTCTTTTGAAATATGCCATGAATAACTCCAAGTAATATCTCTAAATGAGCAAATGCACAGCAGAGGATTTCTTTCATACCTGAGAATAAACATGCTTTCAAGTGTCAACCAAAAGGTTGGTGAGTTCATAGGTTTATCATAAGCAATAAAATTCATCATTTTGATAGACCACAAGATTTAAATACAGTACACCTATCTCGTGTACAAAACCATTTTTCATAATGCTTAGCAGAGTAGGTTCGTATCCTTTTCTCCCTCGTAGGTTGCCTCGCGATTTTTAAATAACCGTACACATATCTCGTGCACAAAAATAATACACATAACCTGTGTATAAAAATCATTCTCTCGATACATAACATTAAATTTTGATTTCATTGCTCAACATGGTAACCGACCTTAACATATAATGCGCATAAATAATATCCCCAAAATAGAACATCTCGTCTGTATAATCTATAAACTTCGAAGTACTAAACACCACGCCTACTAGCTCTTCCGTCTAGTGAACATTCTGGGTGTGGGTGTTAAACCCGGTAGCTACCTTTAGGATTCGCGTGAATTAGGGTCATACCCGTTTCTAATTCTTAGGTTACCAAGCAATAATAATCAGGGGAAAATATTCACAACAATTAGTGGCAATTATCACGTCCAACTAATTCAATAATAATCCACAGAACTTCTGTCTACATAATAATTCATTCGAGGAATGTTTTGCTTGTATCTATCTTGTCAAACATTTATAAAAGCATTTCATGTATTCTTAGTTCGAAAATATATTTCAAAAGCATTTAATAAAGCAGTTATAAAAGCAGTGCATGTATTCTCAGTCTCAAAAATATATATTGCAAAAGCATTTAAAAGGGGAGCAAATGAAACTCACTATACGATATTTTGTAGTAAAAATATTCATACGACGGAACTGAACAATGCAGGGTTGGCCTCGGATTCACGAACCTATATCATTTATATATATATATATATATATATATATATATATATATATATATATATATATATATATATATATATATATATATATATATATATATATATATATATATATATATATATATATATATATATATATATATATATATATATATATATATATATATATATATATATATATATTAACACACATAATTGTAATCGAACAAATTTATATTTATATATTTAGTTGTGTATTAATATTTATACATAATTTTATTAATACTTATAATATATTATAATGCTTATTTGATAAATGATTTAATTAACGTTATGTCAATATAAATAATATTATATTAGTTAAAACATAATATTATGCAATATTAGTATACATAAATATATTTTTATATAAATATCTTCTGTTTGCAAAAATTAATAATTGTCATATTACTAAGTTAAGGATAATACTAATACTAATAATAATAATGTTAATAATGTTTATGCTAGTAAAATTAATAATGATAATAATATAAACTATATAAATGATATTAATATTAATAATAATGATAATACTAGTAATAATAATGATAATGATATAACTTGTATTAATGTTAATAATAATAATTTACTTAATAATAATAACCATAATTAATACTAATACTAATAATAATAATAATAATAATAATGATAATAATAATAATAATAATAATAATAATAATAATAATAATAATAATAATAATAATAATAATAATAATAATAATAATAATAATAATAATAATAATAATAATAAAATAAGTAATACTACCTTTAAAAGCTTTTCAAAAAAGAATTGCCCCAACCCAGGCTCGAACTCATGATCTCTCTATAACTCAACAACATCCCAAACCATTTAGCTGACCTCGTCTTTCTGATTTAACCTCTAGCTTATATCTATATAACCCGATTAATAGCAGCCTGTTTGCATATTGACTCACAGCCCAACATACATCGGCCTAATAATACTTTTAAGATGAATTGATTGTGGTTAATTGGGTTTAAGATCTTACAGTTCGATAATCACAATATATATATATATATATATATATATATATATATATATATATATATATATATATATATATATATATATATATATAACTGATCCAAGAGTAAATAAAATAGTTTGATCTGTTAGATTGCAGTGGGCAGGAAAACAATACGCAGCCTTTATCAAACATTTTTCTTCATCATCATCGACAATAAATTCGTTACTATCATCTCATAAAATCACAACCAATGTTATTGGTGTTATCACGAAGGGGTACTAAATACTATAATATTTTACTAGTAAATACAATTAAATAGAATACAATTTGACACAAGTTATTTATTTATTTATAGAGTGGATATACCTAAACCTTGCTACAACACTTATAGGCAGTGTACCTAATCGTACAGTAGTGTAGTTTTTAGTAAGTCTGGTTCGTCCACAGGGAACTAGCCAAGTTTAACGCTATATTTTTAAAAACTATATTTGTATATAAATATATATATAAATATAAGAAGTATTATTATTATTATAAAAGGGGGTTTTTATCGTTTAATGACCGGTTTGTCGATTTAAAAACTTAAGTCGCAGTTAAAACCTAATGTAAAATATTAAATATATAAAAGACTTAATTTAAAGCGTAAAGTAAATAACAATAATTAAAGTGTGATAAATTAAAGTGCGATAAATAAAATGACAATAAATAAAATTGCGATAATTAAAAAAAATGCGATAATTAAAATGACAATAAATTAAAGTATGATAATTAAAAGTGCAATTAAATATGAAATAAAGGAATTATGCTTATTAAAACTTCCGTAATCATGATGTTCGACGTTTTAATTATAGTTTATTATCATGGGTTAATTGTCCTTTGTCCTGGATTATTCGATATGTCCATACGGTTTTGTCCATAATAGTCCATCAGTCATAAATATAAAGTGCGAGAGTCTTCGTCAAATTATCCTTATACCCGAAGTCAAATATTCCAACTAATTGGGGATTCGAACTGTAACAAAGTCTTATTACTTTGTTTAATGAATACACCAGGTTATCGACTGCGTGTAAACCAAGGTTTTAATACTTTGTTAACAATTACACCAATTACCCTTGAATGTAATCCACCCCTGTTTTAACTAGTCCATTAACTATTAATCCAGTTCCGTGTCCGGTAAAATGAACAATTATTAGTATTTATAGATATCCCGCCTACCGTACCCGATTAAGCGTAAGTGGTTATTTATAGATACGTCAAATTATAACCTTTATATTAAATTAACGAGGTATCGTTAAGTTAATATAAAACCCATTAATAGCCCATAGTCTAATTTCCACAAGTGTCGTTCTTTTATCCAAACCCAAATTATGGTACAAAGCCAAATTACCCAATTTTAATATTTAGCCTAACATCACGATTACTTCGGCATTAAATAAGCATAATAATAACTTAGCTACAAGACATTAATTTAAAAAGGTTGAACATAACTTACAATGATTAATAATAGCGTAGTGTTACACGGACAGAATTTCGACTTACACACTTACAACATTCGCTAACATACCCTTATTATTATTAAATTAAAATTAAAATTAAAATTATAAATTATATATATATATATATATATATATATATATATATATATATATATATATATATATATATATATATATATATATATATATATATATATATATATATATATATATCGTAGAGAGTAAGAGATAGATTAGAAAAAGGTGTGATTTTTCATGCAGAATTCGATGGCTTTTATAGGCCCACAATTTACTGTGCAGCTCCGCGAGTGCGGAGCTTTTGCTCTTTAGAACTCCCCGAGTGCGGAGGTATGAAATACAGCTCACATAAAAGATCCAAAACGTGGGCGGCTTTTAATTATAATATATAATAATATATATAATTAATTATATATTATATTATATTCTTGTGCACAGTTGACTTGTAATTTTTGGTCCGTTGCGTCGCGCGTTGAGAGTTGACTTTGGTCCTGGTTCCGAATTTTCGAACGTCCTTTTGTACGATTTAATAATTTGAACTTTGCGTTTTGCGGCTCGTACTCTTGTACTTTTGAGACGTTTCTCATCAATAATTTGAACCTCTTTGATTGTACTTTGTACTTTTTAACTTTTTGGTCGTTTGCGTCTTCAATTCGTCGAATCTGCTTTTTGTCTTCACCTTTTAATATTTAAACGAATATCACTTGTAAATAGAACAATTGCAACTAAAAGCTTGTCTTTCTTGAGGGATAATGCTATGAAATATATGTTCGTTTTTAGCATTATCAGTTATCATATTATCACGTAATAAGAAGGGTTTGGTACTAGGTTTGTTCCACAGAATGAAAATGAATGATAATAGTAATTGAACAAGTCAATGGATTCTCCATGGGTTGCAGAAAAATAGAAAGTATAGCACGTGAATAAAGCAAGTGGGGTTTATTTTGTTTATAATTTGTCAGCCACGATTTGCTGTTTGTTCCACTAGTATGATAAAGTGCCATCTTTATGTTTAATACCCAATTTACCGAATTATTACATTACACTATAAACTGGGAACCCCTCATACCCTTTTCATTCGTTAGTGTTCCAGGAGAAAAACGCGACTGTAGCAGCAGGAAAATAGGTGAATCAATCGTCGGTCAGAATAGGAACGGAAGAAAAATAATAATGATAAAAATGATGATGGAGGTGGTGGTTTACTCTTGTGGTTGTTTGTTGTATTTGAAATAGAAAACAGTGAATTTTAAAGCAGCCCTTTGATGGTGGATCTCGATAGAAAGCACAAAAGGAATCGATGGGGTTGTGTAGGCTATGGTGGTCGTGTGTGGTACTTGTTAATGATTGTTCTCGGTGGTTTGAGGTTCACGAACAAAGAAGAAGGAGGAGAGAGAGATGAGAGAGAAAGGGTTATAGTTGAAATGACCCGTCCTAATCCATCTGGACGAATACATTACATTTGGTTACATCGCGAGGTACTTGACCTCTATATGATACATTTTACAAACATTGCATTCGTTTTTAAAAGACAAACTTTCATTACATCAAAAGTTGACGGCATGCATACCAATTCCTAATATATCCAACTATAAATGACTTGATAATAATCTTGATGAACTCAACGACTCGAATGCAACGTCTTTTGAAATATGTCATGAATGACTCCAAGTAATATCTCTAAAATGAGCAAATGCACAGCGGAAGATTTCTTTCATACCTGAGAATAAACATGCTTTCAAGTGTCAACCAAAAGGTTGGTGAGTTTATAGGTTTATCGTAAACAATAAAATTCATCATTTTAATAGACCACAAGATTTAAATACAGTACACCTATCTCGTGTACGAAACCATATTTCATAATGCTTAGAAAAGTAGGTTCGTATCATTTTCTCCCCCGTAGGTTGCCTCGCAATTTTTAATAATCGTACACATATCTCGTGCACAAAAACTAATACACATAACCTGTGTATAAAAGTCATTCATACGAACTACAAACACCTGGTAATCGACCTTAACAAAATGCATCTAGAATATTCCCCGCATACCGGCATTCCGCACGGACATGCAAAAAGCATACAATCAGGCCACTCTTTTAAATATGATGGTTGTGTACACCTCACAAACAGATCATATCTTTTAAAGCTGGCGATTGTATACCTATTTCGAAGTACTAAAGCAGTTCAAATTCTCTGACTGGGGTTCGTTAGTGCCCATAGATCTATCTTTAGGATTCACGTCAATTAGGAGCTCGGTTTCCTAATTCTTAGATTACCAGACTATAAAGGGGTGATATCCGGTGTACTCGTAACTCAATTCGTAGAATGTTTTTAAGTACTTGTGTCTATCTCGTCAAACATTTATAAAAGCATTTCATGTATTCGCAGTTCAAAATATATTTCTAAAAGCATTTAATAAAGCAGTTGTAAAAACTGCGCATGTATTCTCAGTCCCAAAAATATATATCGCAAAAGCATTTAAAAAGGGAGCAAATGAAACTCACAATACGATATTTTGTAGTAAAATATGCATACGACGGAACTGAACAATGCAAGGTTGGCCTCGGATTCACGAACCTATATCATTTGTATATATATTAACACACATAATCGAAATCGAATAAATATATATATTATTATTAATAATATACTTGTTAAATTATTTGTTATATAGATATAGATATATTTAATTTACATATTTTATTTAACTAGTGTTTATCTTTCATTATAACATGTTAATAATAATAATAATTTATATTAGAGTTTATATATGATAAAATATATGTATATATATTAATTGATATATTTTATATATAGCTTAGTTACTATCTTTTTAATAATAAAATTATATTGATATGTAATATTAATATTCTTGTAATGTAATTTTTTTATATAAAAATATCTATTTGTAATAATACTAATAATAATAATAATAATAATAATAATAATAATAATAATAATAATAATAATAATAATAATAATAATAATAATAATAATAATAATAATAATAATAATAATAATAATAATAATAATAATAATAATAATAATAATACTAACAATGATAACAATAACGATAATAATAATAATAATTAGTAATATTAATAACATAATAATAATAACAATAATAATAATAATAATAATAATAATAATAATAATAATAATAATAATAATAATAATAATAATAATAATAATAATAATAATAATAATAATAATAATAATAATAATAATAATAATAATAAAAGATCACAACCTTTGCAGAAACAGCTTAAAAAATATAGCCACTGCCCGGGCTCGAACCTGTGACCTCCCGCTTAACAGAAAACACCCATTACCATCCGACCAGTTCTATTTTTCCGATTATGTTATAGATCCGATTTAATTTAACTCATTCTTTTCTGTTTCCACTTTCTTCTCCTCCTTTCTCTCTAAACAATCGACCAATTCACCAAATTTACCAATAATACTTATGCTAGATTTTAGGACTAAAATTATATACAAAAACAATAAATTAGTGTTTAAATGTTTAAAAAAAAAGAAAAAGAAACAAACATATAAGCTGATGTCGCTGCTATTGATAAAAAAAATTTTATTTTCAATTTTTATAACGCTATAGATGAAGATTATAACACGAATTAATTTGCTAATCAATTATAAAAGTTATTGGAATCGTCAATTGAATTTAAAACATCAAAACAAGCTCTAATTTCTTGATGAACAAATTGGTTGACTTTTGAGAAAATAACTTTGACTCGCAAATTCGAATTCATTGTTAGGAATTGGGATTTGAGAGTTTGCATAAAGTTTAAGTGAATTATTCCTAACAACTTTGCATTTATACATTTTGAAAATTCATTCGAATTCGAAATAAGACCAAAAAGTGTAAGAACAAAGGTTTTTCATATGGGTTTTTGATTTTTTTTTCTTTCCATTTCCAATTGCAGTTAAGGATTTATATAATATGTTGAATAATTGAAGTAGAAACATGACTGTATTATCTGAAATCGACTTGTAACAGATTGGACAGAAAATTCAATCTTGTGCAGTAACTGGAAGAAAATTTAAACAGATACAAATAAAAATTGAAATTGATTTGTACTGATTTTTGGCTATATCTATTATTCGATTTCAACTGATGGAGATAGGAAAACAATTGTATACTGATTGATAGAAATGTGCAACTCATTTGATTTCTTTTGGATTTATAAATTTATATTAGTATTTAGTATATATAAATATAAATATATTAATAATAATAATCATATCTTTAACATTAATAATACTAAAAATAATAATACTAATATTAAGTAGATTGATAATTATTAATAATAATATTAATAATGATCTAAAAAATAATAATTATAATAATAAGTAATAATAATTATAATGAAAATGGTAATAATGTTATTAATGATAATAATACTAATCATAATAATGCTAATAATAATATTCGTAATAATAATACTACAACCATTTATATATAACAATTTTGTATCCATAGATTATATATAATATTAATATCACTAATATTAACATTAATATTGAAAGTAATAACAATATTATTATAATAATTATTTATATGATTGAATGCAATATATTGTTAATTATGTATTACTTATATTATATAATATCATAGTTGAATATTTGATATATATATATATATATATATATATATATATATATATATATATATATATATATATATATTACAATATATTAGTTATTAATAGAAATCTTTTATATATATCTATATAGGTTCATAACAATATTATATATCTATTTATATATATTCTTTGTAATAATAACTTAATTATTTTGTTTGTTATTTTACATTTTTAATTCTAATCGATTAATGCATACTTTATTAATTCAAATTATTATATATATACTTATATATATATATATATATATATATATATATATATATATATATATATATATATATATATATATACAATTACATATTTATTTACAATAATTGTTCGTGAATCATCAGGAATAGTCAAAGGTCAAATGAATCCATGTAAATAGTTTAAAAATTTTGTGACTCAACATTACAGACTTTGCTTATCATGTCGAGATAATATTAAGATTACAGTTTAAATTTGATCGAGGTCATCATGGATAACAATAAGAATGTTTTCATGAAAAATATGAGTTGAAAAATAGAGTTTTATCATCATTGAGTAATATGGATAAAATTATTTGATTTTGTGAAGAGTACGAGTGAAGCTATCACAAAAGAGTGAAATGAGTAGGTGTAGATTCGTCATATCTTTTGACGTAGATAGGATTGATTTCCAAGTTCAAGAGATTTGGAGAAAATCTTCCTAAGAAGATTTGATTCTTCAGTAATCAAGGGAATTAGGATCCACTTTAAATGCGATCATCTGTTTTGATTGCTCTGTCGGATATTTTACTGTAAATCCACCACCTTCATTTCCTTACAACTCACACCGTTTATTCTTTCTCCCCCAACTCATACTTTAAAGTATTCGTCAATATGCTTCATCCAGTTCTGATTCTTGATATACTTCTAACCTTCATATCTGTCATTCTTCTTTTTCATTTACCGTCGAAGAATCTATTTACTTCTACTATACTCTTGGTTTTATAGTGTTTTTAGTTCTCCCTTATCTTTATATTGCTATATGCATCGATATATATGGTTTGTAATTTCAGGGTTGTTGTTGGGCTTTATATCTTCCCTTATATTTCAAAGTCCCTGCTTCTGTCTTCTATAATCACTGTCATCCACAGATAATACTCTCTCCTATTTGCTGTGATTTATACTCTAATTTCTATTTCGGAGCTTCATTCTTTTGTTTTCTCTTCTTGCTATTAAGCACCGCATGTAATGGTCCAGAATTCGTAGATATGAATTTCGGAATGAACATAATTAATGTTCTAATAAGGAAATTGTAATGGCACGATCTTGATTTGTTAAATTACCAGGATATCCTGAAAAAGACCGAATCATCAAGAAATATTTTCTTGATGTTTTAGATATTTAAATAGAATACAAGAGTCGTGTAACATGGCACATGATGACGTTATAGTCTGTGAATCATCGCGTTCCATTAGAAACTCAGCATGACTTACTGTAATATAATCACGTTGATCAAGTGTTATTATATTATACTAACTCATGCTTCAGTTCTTAACACTACTTCAAATACGGCCTGCCAGCCGTTTGCAGGCAAAAATGGAGTCTATTTAAAGGGCTCTCTCCATCCATTCCAACACACACTCAATTTGTGATTCATTTCATATTTTCAAGCTTTTAGTTAGTTTTTAGTAGTAATTAGCTTAGTTTTTACTTTCCGGAGGATATCCCGGCGAGTACCTGCGATCTCGGGCAGATTTCTTCGGCCTTTTCAGGTTTTTATCTGAAACGCTTGTCTTTTGTATTAAACATGTGTTCTTACTTTTTATGTTTAATAATGCGTTCCGATATTGCAATGATAGCTTAATTAATCTGTATGTTGTCATGATAGAAGTTTGGTTAGCGTGATTAACACTGGCGGACCACTGCCGTCCCATTCTTGAGTGAGCTGGAGCGCATCCATCTTATCCACTGAACTAGCTAGAAGCTATCGCTTTGGGTCGAAGCACTAAAAGAAAAGGACCGGGAAAGGCGGCGGCATAGGAACTACGGGACCCCTACTAGTAAAGGGAAAACGGAAGTGCGCTACTGCGCACCAGCTGAAAGGGTTAATTTAGTACGATTACTGTTATAATGCTGAACTAGGAAGTCTGATAGATTTGTATGCTAGTGTAACGACCCTACTCTTTCCGTTATCTTTTACCGTTAATTATTTAACGACCGTTATTTGTTATTCGTGCCAAGTCATTTCTATGACCTATATTATTATTTTTGAAATAATATATTAATTATTATGTGTTATGTGAATATTTGTATTCATCTTTTAAGTGGTACGTTTCTACGTGTCGCGGATTTCTACCCGGCGAATCTTTTCGGTTTTCAAACCAACGGTCAAGCTTTTGGGCTTTTTAAATCCAATTTATTTTAAATATGATATTTTGATGTCATATGATTATATTTAGTGTTTATATATTTTATTCGTCGCGTATTTTGTTATCTCTCCGAAAAATCAATCGCGTAGTAGCGTTTTCGCGTTTCGGGCTTCGATCGGGCTTTCGGGCCACAAGATTTTGTACATTTAATCATGATGGGCTAAATGGGAGCCCACTCCCTCCCATTTTTGGCCAAAATTCCCAAGAGAGGGGGGGGGGGTGTTTTGTGCTAAATCTTGAAACTTGATACTAATTGATCAAAAATTACATCTTAATTCATTTAACCTACATTTTTATTTTGGCTCTCCTCTCCTTTTCTTGTTTTGGCCGACCACCACCAGCAAAAATCATCATCATCATCATTTGTTCATCAAATATAGCTTGGATCATTCAATTGTTTGCATAATCGGATTGCTCTCTTCGTTCTCTACGCGATTACATCCTTTGTTCTTCGATTTGGGTATACCTATGAACCCTAATTTTTCAATTATTATTCATTTCTACTGATTATGTTGGTATTTGATGTTATTATGATAGTATAGCACTTGTGCATTGTTGTATTGATGATTGTATGCGTAGAATTGCTCGATTATACATGTTTTCGGTTTGATTGAATTGGGACAGCAGCTATTTCGTTCATTTATGACTTTGTGACTGTTATAAAAGTGAAAATAAAGTATCTAGATGAGTTCCTCTCATCAAGACATTAATTTTAGACTCCGGATTCATGTCGTTTCGATTCCCGGAGCCCTAAATATGATCAAAGTGGTAATTTGTTAAGATTGAAATGTGATTTTGGTATGAACCAGGTTTGGTCCGAATTTGTGACCATATTTGGTGACTTTAGGGTGTGTTAGTGTGTTAGGACTGATGGTGGGGCGAACTTTCATGTTCGGGTCATCTCAATCCGAGCCACGAATCACCCGTTACGTCTAAAACACGTTTTTGATTGAATTGAAGTTCCAAGTAGTGTAATGACTGTACATCACGACTTGTGGACTATTCTTGGGGTTTTCTTGAGTGTATCAAAGTGTCGGGTGGTTTGCTTAGGCGGAGATACGACCCGATGAACTTTTGATTTAAAACTTATGACTAATTACTAAACTTATGATATAAATAATGGATTTCATTATCATTTAATTACTTATGATTAAAAAGTAATTATTATTATTTACAACTTATGATATATATTTATTATATCATTTAATTAATACTTATGATTTAATTAACATTTTAATTAAACATATGATTAATAATACTTCATTATTAATGGAAAATACTTATGATAAGTATTAAACTTATATTATGAGATTATTATAATAAGACTTATAATAAGGTTTAATTAATTATTTAATTATTATAATGCTTAGTTATTATTTAATTATAATTTAATTATTAAATACTTATGATTTAATAATTATAATTAGAAACTTATGATATGATTAATAATTCATTATTAATTAATAATACTTATGATATGATTTGAAATTTATTATTAATTAATAATACTTATATTATGACTAATATTTAATTAATTAATTAAATACTTATATTAATTATATCATTTAAACTTATATTAACTTTAATAAATCATTTTAATTTAATTAAACTTACGTTATGACATCATTAGACATATTTAACTTTAATAAATGTTATAACTTATATTATTATTATAACCTACACTTTTAAAATTAACGTTGACTATGTTTGACCAAGGTTGACTTTTGAGTTGACTTTCGGTTGACTTTGACTTTCAGTTGACTTTTGTTGACTTTCTAATTAAGAAAATTTTCCTAACTTATAAACTTTCCTAAAATAGCAACTTTCTAAATTTGGAAACTTTCCAAAAATAGAAACTTTCCAAAAATAGAAACTTTCCAAAAATAGAAACTTTCAAAAAATGGAAACCTGCTAAAAATAGAAACTTTCTAAAAATAGAAAGTGTGTGTCTGTAAGCTGTTCCGATCAAACCGATGCAGTGAGTGTTGTTCTATGTCTACTTGCAACATGTACAATAGCTATCATACTAAGACTTGACCTAAGTTAGTTATTTATATCGACCTCCTTTATTTATAGGTCGGCGTTGTGATCATTCCTGATCACTTTACTTCATTTGCTGTTCGCATATTTGTGTGGTTACTTCGTTGCTATTAAGGTGAGTTATAGTCCCATTTTCTATTTTAAATCTTTTGGGATGAGAATACATGCAATTTATTTTATATTTTGGACATAAGTGGAAGTTGGTTTAAATTATTCATTGTGAGTTGAACAAAAATATTCCCTAGTCTGGTAATTGTAATCACTGGTTTCTACTAGTGAACGCGAATCCTACGGATAGATCTATCGGGTTTGACAACCCCATTTCAAGCTAGTCGCGCTAGCAATTTATAATCGGAATGTTTAGTACTTCGTAATTTGTTGTAGATACACTTGTTCGGTGTATATTATTTATTGTGTTTGGCAAGGGTAAATAAATGGTTAAGTGGTTACCAGGTGGCTCACGGTAAATGGAATAATGTTTTTATATATTTTCTAACATATAATTTAGTGGTCCAAAAAGGAGTTTTTATGTTTTCAAACATAAATTTTTATGGTTTAAATTAGATATTGTTTACAATATTAAACCTATAATTCACTCAACATTTTTGTTGACAGTTACTCGCATGTTTTATTCTCAGGTTCATGATTGATTGCTTCCGCTGTGCTTAGAGAGTCTGCATATTTATGATGGCAGATTTTGTTAACCATTAACTTGCATTCTATTTTGATACATTTAATAGTGGATGTTGTTGACTTTGTTTTGGTCCACTTTTGGTTAAGTAATAATGTATGGTTTTTCTAAACTTACAATTTTGGTAGGTTTCCTTTATAGGAAATCATTTTTAAATAAAGAATGCAAGGTTATTTATTAAATTCATATAGAGTTATGATCAAGCTGTGGGACCAAGTGACAGAGCCGTTAAGTGTTTTGACGGGGACCTCACAGTTGGTATCAGAGCGTTGGTTGTAGGGAATTAGGCTGCATTAATGTAGTTACCCGAGTCAATAGGGTGCATTAGTGAGTCTAGTCTACAGCCCGACCTATAATATATTATTATATGTGATTATTTGTATCATATTGGTATGTATATAGTTTTCATATACGTACATCTCCTTCATATGTTCTGAATCCGGGAGGAACTTCCATTCCGATTTAAACGTATTCTCTGACTCATGCGAACTTATCCTTATAAGAACACCTCGGGTAGTGAAACCGAGGAATGTCATTCTTGACTTCTGAAATTCTCGACATTTCTATGTCATCTATTATGGTTATGTAAATAACGTTTGAGTTATATTACGCGAGATGTCATTCTTGACTTCTAAGTGCTCGGCATTTCAATGTCAGCTATTATGTTTAGGTATATAACATTCTTGTTATATTATGTGCCTTTGTGTCGTTGTGCCTATATGCTTTGGTTTTTGAACCGAAAAACGTCATTCTTGACTTTAAGAGATTTTTGGTACTTCAAAGACATTTCTATGTCATCGTTACTCATATTCGTTACTTATAATGTTTTGTCTCTTGTGCTATCCTTAGCACATTGGTTTAGAAATCGTTTTAGAGAAATTGTGTGGAAATTCGAGGTTGATCGCGTATCCTGACCTCATGTAGTGCTATTAGAATGGAACTATGAATTAGTGAAATATAATGGCGTCAGGGCAACGTGATTATATTATGTTAATTCATAAAGAAGTCCCAATATTGTGACATGAGGAATAGAAAGCGAGTCAAAAAATTTTTTTACACCGATGTATTACCTGGGTAGGAAAAATATTCATTATCTTAATTGTTGATATACGAGAAGCTCGTTTTAACTAGATTATCTATCTCATGCCCTATCCTTCATTAATCGCTTGTTAACAACAGCCTCGCTCGGGAACAGTTTTGGCCCAAGGACTTATGTCCAGCTAATAGTCAAAACAACATTTAACTCATTGGTTTTCATGACCTCGTAACATTTGTTGGTCAAATGTCGCACGAAGATTCAAGTCCTTTACTCGATCTTCCACGATCTTACTTCAACTTGTAACCTCTGAAATAGAGACACTTTATTTATCATCGGGAATTTTACACATTTGTTTAATTGGGCGGTTCTCACGGGATTTATGGGCGAATAGAGGTAATGAAATATTTTGTCATGTATACAATTTATAAAATCATATATGTACGTATGGATTTAAATGAATAAATTTACCCTTACCTATTTTGGCTAGTATATGCTAAGTTATACCTTCAAATTTTTTTTTAAACCACTCATTTATTGAGCTGTTTGATTAAGTCGATTTGTTTTATAAAAAAAATGGTACACGTTGTACATACTTCTAAATTTACTAAGAACTTCGTTCCATTTATGTTGTCACATCAAACGTTTAAAGCTTTTTCAAAACTCCTTTGATTGATTTTATCAAATTTTTGCATTACTCTACAGAATGTTTGGATCACGGTTCTTCTTATTCTCCGTTTAAGGATGAAACTTACCAATAAGTTCGTTGATAGAAACTCTTACACCACTTTGGATTCTGGTTTTATAGAATTTGTTGGAAAGTCTTTACGCTCGTAAAATTTTCCCTCTTATGTTTGGACATGGCCGAAACGAGGACCGATAAATCAATTTTCTGGGGTACACTCAGTGGTCACCCTATTGTAGAAAAGGCGCTAGGTGGGTTTCTACCCCAACTTTTGTTATAGTAGGTATCATGGATATATGTCACTAGACCGTTTGAGGAGTTTCTACTCTCAATATTCGCTGTCAACCACAACACCCTCGTAAACATCAATCCTAGGATTCAATACTTTGAGGTGCACGAAATTATTTTTGGAGATTCATCTCACCTGGAGGCGGCCATTATTTATAACCCATGATTCGCGTTCTTTTCATCCGCACATAAATTTATGAATATGGATGAATCCTAAATTTCCTCGCTCATTGTACAAGAAAGTTCACTCTCGTTGAAATATCACACCTTTCGTACGTCTTCCTATCGGAAATGTAATGAAAATTTACATTGAAGTCCATGATCCTCGTTATCTCCTTTGAGAGAATTGCCTTAAATATCTATGCCACCGATGTGACTAATCCATATATTTCTTCCTTCATTGTTGCAACTATATTTCATTCGTCCCAATTCGTCACCTTAGGGAGCTTCTGTCTTGTTTGTTAAGAACAAAGGTGGTTCATTCCGATGGTGTATTGATTATCGCGCATTGAACAAGCTTACGATTAAGAACCGTTATCCTCTTCTGAGAATTGATGATCTATTCGATCAACTTCAAGGTTCATCCATTTATTCTAAGATTGATCTTCGTTCTGGTTATCACTAATTGCGCGTTAAAGAATCTGATGTTTCGAAAACCGCTTTTCGCACCAGTTATGGTCACTTCGAATTCCTTGTTATACCGTTCGGATTAACAAATGTACCTGCTGTGTTCATGGACCTCATGAACCATGTGTGCATACCCTATCTGGACAAATTCGTTATTGTTTTCATCGATGACATCTTTATTTATTCTAAGAGTGATGAAGAGCACGAAGAACATTTAAAGTTGGTGCTTGATTTATTGAGAGAAGAAGAGTTGTACGCCAAGTTCTCTAAGTGTGCTTTCTGATTAAGAGAAGTTCAATTCCTTGGACATATTGTTAGTAACCAGGGAATTCAAGTTGATCCTGCCAAGATTGAGGCAATTGAGAAGTGAGAAATTCCGAAAACTCCTACTCAGATTCGTCAGTTCCTAGGTTTGGCAGGCTATTTTAGAAGGTTCACTCAAGAGTTTTCACGAGTAGCGAAACCTCTGACTGCTTTAACGCATAAGGGGAAGAAGTACGAGTGGAAGAGTGAACAAGAGTCTGCTTTCCAGACTCTGAAGAAGAAGTTAACTTCTGCACCGATATTATCACTACCTGAGAGTAATGATGATTTTGTTATCTATAGTGATGCTTCGTGCCGAGACTTGGGTTGTGTTTTGATTCAGTGGAAGAAATTCATTGCCTACACGGCACGACGGTTAAAGATTCATGAACAGAATTATACAACCCATGATTTAGAATTGGGAGCTGTTGTGTTCGCACTCAAGATTTGAGACATTACTTATATAGGGTTAAATGTACTGTGTACACTAATCACAAAAGTCTTCAACATATCCTTGATCAGAAACAGTCGAATATGAGGCAACGAAGATGGATTGAGACGTTGAACAATTATGATTGTGAACTTTTATATCATCCGAGGGAGGCTAATGTTGTGGCCGATACATTAAGTCGTAAAGAGAGGACTGAACCTCATAGGTTTAGGGCCTTAAATATGACCATTCGAACAAACCTCGCAAGGTAGATTCTTGCAACTCAATAAGAAGCCTTGAAGGAGGAGAATTTTGTAACGGGAAGGTCCGAGGCTTGAGTAAACAGTTAGAGGTACGAACCGATGGTACTCGGTATTTTGCGGGATGCCTTTGGGTTCCGAAGTTTGGTGATCTGCGACAACTTGTTCTAGAGGAGGCTCATAAGTCTAGGTACTCTATTCATCCTGATTCAGGAAAGATGTATCATGATCTTAAGGAGCTGTATTGGTGGCCTAATTTGAAGGCTGATGTGGCTACGTATGTGGCTAAGTGTTTGACATGTGCTAAGGTTAAAGCTGAACATCAGAACCGTCAGGACTTTTGGTGCAACTTGAAATTCCCGAGTGGAAGTGGGAAAGCATTACAATGGATTTTATTACGAAGTTACCGAGAGTTGTGGGTGGTTATGATACATTTTGGGTTATTGTTGACCGACTCACAAAGTCAGCTCGTTCCTTGCCAATTAAGAAAACAGATTCGATGGAGAAACTTACTCATTTGTATTTGAAGGAGATTGTTTTGAGGCATGGTGTCCCTGTATTTATTATTTCAGACCGAGATAGTCGATTCACATCGAGGTTTTGGCAATCCTTACAAGATGCTTTGGGAACTAAATTGTATATGAACACTGCTTATCATCCACAGTCAGATGGGTAGAGTGAAAGGACCATTCAAACGTTGGAAGACATGTTACAAGCATGCATCATTGATTTTGGTAATGGGTGGGATAGGTACTTGCCGTTGGCTGAATTTTCTTATAATAACAGTTATCATGCAAGTATTAAAGCTGCACCATTTGAAGCTCTGTATGGTAGAAAGTGTAGGTCTCCTATCTGTTGGAATGAGGTTGGGGATGCTCAACTCACAGGTCCAGAAATTATTCATGAGACTACCGAGAAGATCGTACAGATTAAGGAAAGTTTGAGAACCACCAGAAGTAGGCAAAAGATCTATGTCAATAAGAGAAGGAATGATATTGAATTTCAGGTCGGTGATCTTGTTATGTTGAAGGTATCACCTTGGAAAGGTGTGGTACGTTTTGGTAAGAGGGAAAAGTTGAATCCTTGTTTTGTTGGACCGTTTGAGATTATTGAGAGAGTTGGACCCGTGGCTTATCGTTTGAAATTGCCACAAGAACTCAGTGTTATTCACGACGTTTTCACGTGTCGAATTTAAAGAAGTGTTTGGCCGAGGCCGATAAGACAATTCCTCTGGAGGAACATCATGTTGATAACCAACTTCATTTTATTGAGGAACCTGTTGAAATTATGGACCGAGAGATTAAGACTCTGAAGCAGAGTAGAATTCCTATTGTCCGGGTTAGATGGAATGCCAGGCGCGGTCCTGAGTTCACTTGGGAGCGTGAAGATCTGATGAAGTAGAAGTACCCGCATTTGTTCCCAGATGCCGAGTCAACCCCTGCACCTGCTTAAATTTCGGGATGAAATTTCCGTAACGGGAAGGTACTGTAACGACCCTACTCTTTCCGTTATCTTTTACCGTTAATTATTTAACGACCGTTATTTGTTATTCGTGCCAAGTCATTTCTATGACCTATATTATTATTTTTGAAATAATATATTAATTATTATGTGTTATGTGAATATTTGTATTCATATTTTAAGTGGTACGTTTCTACGTGTCGCGAATTTCTACCCGACGAATCTTTTCGGTTTTCAAACCAACGGTCAAGCTTTTGGGCTTTTTATTTTGATGTCATATGATTATATTTAGTGTTTATATATTTTATTCGTCGCGTATTTGTTATCTCTCCGAAAAATCAATCGCGTAGTAGCGTTTTCGCGTTTCGGGCTTCGATCGGGCTTTCGGGCCACAAGCTTTTGTACATTTAATCATGATGGGCTAAATGGGAGCCCACTCCCTCCCATTTTTGGCCGAAATTCCCAAGAGAGGGGGGGGGGGGGGTTTTGTGCTAAATCTTGAAACTTGATACTAGTTGATCAAAAATTACATCTTAATTCATTTAACCTACATTTTTATTTTGGCTCTCCTCTCCTTTTCTTGTTTTGGCCGACCACCACCAGCAAAAATCATCATCATCATCATCATCATTTGTTCATTAAATATAGCTTGGATCATTCAATTGTTTGCATAATCGGATTGCTCTCTTCGTTATCTACGCGATTACATCCTTTGTTCTTCGATTTGGGTATACCTATGAACCCTAATTTTTCAATTATTATTCATTTCTACTGATTATGTTGGTATTTGATGTTATTATGATAGTATAGCACTTGTGCATTGTTGTATTGATGATTGTATGCATATAATTGCTCGATTATACATGTTTTCGGTTTGATTGAATTGGGACAGCAGCTATTTCGTTCATTTCTGACTTTGTGACTGTTATAAAAGTGAAAATAAAGTATCTAGATGATTTCCTCTCATCAAGACATTAATTTTAGACTCCGGATTCATGTCGTTTCGATTCCCGGAGCCCTAAATATGATCAAAGTGCTAATTTGTTAAGATTGAAATGTGATTTTGGTATGAACCAGGTTTGGTCCAACTTTGTGACCATATTTGGTGAATTTAGGGTGTGTTAGTGTGTTAGTACTGATGGTGGGGTGAACTTTCATGTTCGGGTCATCTCAATCCGAGCCACGAATCACCCGTTACGTCTAAAACACGTTTTTGATTGAATTGAAGTTCCAAGTAGTAATGACTGTACATCACGACTTGTGGACTATTCTTGGGGTGTTCTTGAGTGTATCAAAGTGTCGGGTGGTTTGCTTAGGCGGAGATATATGTAAGGCTCGCCGAAAACCGACACCCGGGGCTCACGATACGACCCGATGAACTTTAGATTTAAAACTTATGACTAATTATTAAACTTATGATATAAATAATGGATTTCATTATCATTTAATTACTTATGATAAAAAGGTAATTATTATTATTTACAACTTATGATATATATTTATTATATCATTTAATTAATACTTATGATTTAATTAACATTTTAATTAAACATATGATTAATAATACTTCATTATTAATGGAAAATACTTATGATAAGTATTAAACTTATATTATGAGATTATTATAATAAGACTTATAATAAGGATTAATTAATTATTTAATTATTATAATGCTTAGTTATTATTTAATTATAATTTAATTATTAAATACTTATGATTTAATAATTATAATTAGAAACTTATGATATGATTAATAATTCATTATTAATTAATAATACTTATGATATGATTTGAAATTTATTATTAATTAATATTACTTATATTATGACTAATATTTAATTAATTAATTAAATACTTATATTAATTATATCATTTAAACTTATATTAACTTTAATAAATCATTTTAATTTAATTAAACTTATGTTATGACATCATTAGACATATTTAACTTTAATAAACGTTATAACTTATATTATTATTATAACTTACACTTTTAAAATTAACGTTGACTATGTTTGACCAAGGTTGACTTTTGAGTTGACTTTCGGTTGACTTTGACTTTCAGTTGACTTTTGTTGACTTTCTAATTAAGGAAATTTTCCTAACTTATAAACTTTCCTAAAATAGCAACTTTCTAAATTTGGAAACATTCCAAAAATAGAAACTTTCCAAAAATAGAAACTTTCCAAAAATGGAAACCTGCTAAAAATAGAAACTTTCTAAAAATAGAAAGTGTGTGTCTGTAAGCTGTTCCAATCAAACCGATGCATGTTGAGTGTTGTTCTATGTCTACTTGCAACGTGTACAATAACTATCATACTAAGACTTGACCTAAGTTAGTTATTTATATCGACCTGCTTTATTTATAAGTCGGCGTTGTGATCATTCCTGATCACTTTACTTCATTTGCTGTTCGCATATTTGTGTGGTTACTTCGTTGCTATTAAGGTGAGTTATAGTCCCATTCTCTATTTTAAATCTTTTGGGATGAGAATACATGCAATTTATTTTATATTTTGGACACAAGTGGAAGTTGGTTTAAATTATTCATTGTGAGTTGAACAAAAATATTCTCTTGTCTGGTAACTGTAATAACTGGTTTCTACTAGTGAACGCGAATCCTACGGATAGATCTATCGGGTTTGATAACCCCATTTCGAGCTAGTCGCGCTAGCAATTTATAATCAGAATGTTTAGTACTTCGTAATTTGTTGTAGATACACTTGTTCGGTGTATATTATTTATTGTGTTTGGCAAGGGTAAATAAATGGTTAAGTGGTTACCAGGTGGCTCACGGTAAATGGAATAATGTTTTTATATGTTTTCTAACATATAATTTAGTGGTCCAAAAAGGAGTTTTTATGTTTTCAAACATAAATTTTTATGGTTTAAATTAGATATTGTTTACAATATTAAACCTATAATTCACTCAACATTTTTGTTGACAGTTACTCGCATGTTTTATTCTCAGGTTCATGATTGATTGCTTCCGCTGTGCTTAGAAAGTCTGCATATTTATGATGGCAGCTTTTATTAAACATTAACTTGCATTCTATTTTGATACATTTAATAGTGGATGTTGTTGACTTTGTTTTGGTCAACTTTTTGTTAAGTAATAATGTATGGTTTTTCTAAACTTACAATTTTGGTATGTTTTCTTTATAGGAAATCATTTTTAAATAAAGAATGCAAGGTTATTTATTAAATTCATATAGAGTTATGATCAAGCTGTGGGATCAAGTGACAGAGCCGTTAAGTGATTTGACGGGGACCTCACAGCTAGCATCTTAAAGATTGACCAACCTATGTTGTGATCAGGACTTGTCCACCTATATGAAATTAGCTACTTCATAGGATTAAGACCACTGGTTATACTGTATTTGAAGACTCTATGAACTCGGTATGGCCGGAGTTCCCGAGAGGCATCTAATGCACTTTTAGAACACGGAACTTAGGAATTGAGACATGAATGACCTAGTATGCCTATTGAATGTTCCGAAGAGACCTCTTAGGAAGCCTTTACTATATGACCCAAGCCTATTGCATGTTCTTGTCTGATTGTTGCCCTAGGTCTTAGTCATATCAACTGTTTAGGTATTCATTAGGTTTCTATCTGCTTTACTATTAGTATATTAACTGTGATGCTATTTAGTGTTTGAATTGTTGTGTCTCATTAGTATGATGGAATGGTTGTTAGTTTTCATTAAAGGTTTTGCCAACTTAAACTGACGGATTCCTTCCATTTGTGATCAGTGTTCAATCAACACGGCACGTTGTTATTCAGTTACCTAAACTGATAATGAGGGTTAGGATTAGAGCTTAACTCACTAACCAACCTAGTACTTTACTGAAGATAACCTCCGAGGTATTGTTACCTTTCATTTATACGACTAAGTGACATACTTCTCGCTGCTCAAAGAGAACTCTGAGAGTTCAGAGACAAGTAGGTCTGTGTAATTGGCTCATCCAACCAGATCTACATCATTCCAAGCATAGTCTTAACATAAGCATAATTACCTTTCCCTAACCCAATACTGATATCTTGGTCAACATTTCCCTGATCTGCATACTCCGGATATCCTTCCACTTTATTTACTTTTCTGCATTTAGGACCTTTAGCTAAAATCAACTACTATCTTTTATCCAGGTAATTTAACTAAAAGACAATTATCCATTTGATCTTCAATTCGTTAATCAGCAAAAGATTACGACACTAGGTTAACTTACACCTTCTACACCTTAGAAAGTAAAAGTAAATTTAGGCCCCGCAAAATATAAATAACGAAGACACTGTGTGCTACCGAATCGAACATCCTGTGACCTAACGACACCGCACAAATAAAACCGTCCGTTAGTAGCATATCAATTGTCTCTTCTTGGTGCCGCTGCCGGGGATCGAATATTTTAATTGAGAAAAAATTTAAACAGAAAAAGTGTTGTTTGGTGGTGTCTAAGAAAGACAATTATACACGGACTTGGTTGTTGAATTTTCAGAACAATCTCCAATTATATTGGAACCAAAAGGATCCTGCATCTTCGTAGTAGGTCTGGCCACCTCGATACAAGTAATCTGTGAGAAGTCCTATCAGTTAAGATATCCGATCTGGTTAGCGACCGAATTTTAAGAATAATTGTTTTTATTAAATTATCGATCCTTTTAGTAAATTAATATTTTCTAAAAGTTACTTTTAAGTCTTTTAAACAGAAAATCTAAAAAAAATGGAACAAAACACCCATGCTTCTATGTATAAGTCATGCTTAGAGGAAAGAAAAGGACCAATCACTTTAGGAACCGAAGGAATTCCTGAAATTAGTTCACACATGATTAAACTAGTCAGTATAATCTGTAAATTTCAAGGATTACCGACTGACAATCCAAACTTTCATATAAACAAATTTATCAGTCTGGTTGACTCTTTTAAGAAGTACGAAAACGAGAAAAACATTTTAAAACTTCATATTTTTCAATATTCACTTTCTGCACACGCTTCAGCATGGTTTGACAAACTTAACCCGAATTCAATCCATACATAAGAGGATTTAGCCACTAAATTTCTAAACAACTTTTATCCACCCTCCCTGCAAACCTGTTTAAGAAATGACATCACAAAATTTTTCTCAAAAAGAAAATGAGTCATTGTGTCTAGCATGGAATAGAGTAAAGATGTTGCTTAAAAGATGTCCGAATCATTCGTTAAGTCGGGCAGACATAATCTGTACGCTTTACAATGGTTTGACTAAGGATGATAAGTCTCTCCTAGACATGGCCTCGCAAGGCAATTTCATGTCCCGAACAGCAAACGAAGCATGGAATCTCTTGGACACAATAGCTGTACAACAGAAAGATTGGAACAATGAAGCTGCTGAGAAGGATGACATCTTCGCTCATACGGTAAAAATGCTGAAAACCAGGTTACAAGATCTCACCCTCACTCTTCAAAATTTACCAATTCCTAGAAACTCCGATGCTACTAGAACCAATCTAAGGTATCCTTACCCTAAATGGGCACACAAACAACAAAATAGCTCGGATCATAGTATAATCTTCCCGTTGTACAAACCTACTCTCCACTCTAAGAAAATTTTAGTTGAATTTATGAAAAAGCAATACACGATAAACCTTCAAGTCATAGAATGCCAGAATAAGTTCGACACTTTGATAAAGACTTTTGAAGAACTAATCACTAATTTTCAGCTTACGCTTAAACGATTAACCACTAAAGTTGATATAGAGTGTAGTGAGTTTAATGCCCTAGTAATTACTAGAGGAGGGAAGGAAACAACTGTCAATATACCCATACAAGATTTTTCCGATAAGGAACCTGTGTCAATTGACCCAGTTGTCAATCCACCGGAACCCATCTCTCCTAAGGCCCCGGAAATTATTCCGCGCGCCCGCATACCTTTCCCAGGTAGGCTTAGGAAGGAAAAACAAGAAGCGTAATTCGCTAAGTATTGGGATATTATTAAGAATTTGCATTTGAATGTACGACTAGTAGATGCTTTAGTAGAGATGCCAAACTGCGCTAAATTTTTCAAAGAACTGCTTTTAAACAAAGAGAGATTAAGAGAGATAGTTAGCTTGCCCTTAAGTGAAGAATGCTCGTTAATGTTGCAACATGAAATTCCCCCTAAGTTAGGAGATACAGGAAGATTTACGGTACCTTGCAACCTGCAAGACGTCCAAGTTAGCAATGCGTTAGCAGACTTAGGAGCCAGTGTAAACCTAATGCCCTATTCGTTATTCAAAAAGCTAGGATTAAAAGACTTAAGACCCACCAGAATGACTATCTAACTCGCGGACAGATCAGTAAAGATTCCTCGGAGAATAGCTGAAGATGTCCTAGTTAGAATGGATAAGTTTTTATTTCCCGTTGATTTTGTCATTATGGATATTGAGGAAGACACGAAGGCCCCACTCATTCTTGGCAGACCATTACTGAATACTGCCAAGGCCGTAATTAATGTTCACGAGAAATCATTAAAGTTAAGGGTTGGAGGAGAAGAAATCACATTCAATGTTGCTCGCCTCATGAACCATCCTAAGGAAGAAGATGTGAATCTCTCTGATTCTTTTCAAGAACTCGTCAACGAATACCTGGAAGAGACTATGGCTATATGTAGTCAAGATCAAATTTCTAAGGATCTGTTCTTTACACCTCCTGAAGGAAAACTTGACAACCAACAACAACAACAACAACAATAACCAATTCCAACAAAGTGGAGTATGGGGGAGGATAGATGTAGACAGTCTTTCCTCTACCCTAGAGTAAAAAGGAAGTCATTTCTCCACCCAAGGATACCTATCGGTCCGCGGGTAGAAGTCGTCCATCCCTATACTAGAGTGCAGAGAGGCTGCTTCCTAAGGACCTACGGCCAGAAAGAACCATGAATTCTATTAAATGAAGTAGCTAAATGCAGGTAGAAAAGATAATATAGAAACCTTACCATGGGAAAAGTATACATAAATATAGCATGTAACAAAGTAAAGTAATAGAACATATAAGTAAAATAAGTAAGTGTCAAATATGCAAGTATAACAAACCATGCAAGTATAATATGTATATGTAAACATGTAGGTATGAAGCATGTAGGTATAATATGCAATATAAAACAAATAAGTATACTATGTAAGCATAAAGACATGTAGCATGTAAATACGTATAATTTAATGCGATATATTATAATACAAACATATAACGGTATAATGCAATAAAGCTTGTAAATAAGTATAGTGTAATGCAGACAACATGTTGAGATATGCTAAAGTAAAAAAAAGCATATATGAAACAAGAAAGCAAGTAGGCAAAAAGGCATACGACAAATATATAAAACTAAAAAATAAATAAATGAACAAGAAATCTTGACAACCATTCAGCCATAAACCTTAGTCAACACATATCTCCCTTCTCTGAAAGTAACTTTCTTTGCAATACTATTCAAATAGCACCGCTAGGACAAGGCATTCCTTTACATCTACTAAGGAGAAGACCGAATGAAGAAATAGATTTCATTTCGGTATATCAGGAACCCCAGTCAAGGGAGGACTGTGAGGAGTTTCCCGAACCAACCTTCGAAACTAAAGAAGACGTTTCTGAAGAGGAAGCATTAAGGACGATTTCCAGAAATAAAGAACAGATAGCATCAGTGACCGCTACTGAAGAATCAGAATTCCAGGAGAAGTATGACTCGTTAGACCAAAAAGAAATAGCTAGGATGAAGCCATCTATCGAGGAACCTCCGAAATTGGAATTGAAGAAGTTCCCCAACAATCTGCAGTATGCATTCTTAGAAGGAGAATCGCAACTCCCTGTAATCATCTCGAAAGACCTCACGCCACAAGAAAAGGCAAAATTGATTCAAGTTTTGAAATCACATAAGAAGGCAATTGCTTGGAAGATCTCTGACATCAAAGGGATCAGCCCCAACTATTGCACCCACAAGATCTTCATGGAAGATGATTTCAAACCTTCAGTTCAGAGGCAAAGAATGATTAATCCTATAATTCAAGAAGTCGTCAAGAAAGAAGTAATCAAACTTCTGGACATCGGTCTAATCTATCATATCTCTGATTCGCCATGGGTTAGTCCTGTTCAAGTGGTACCCAAAAAGGGAGGGACAACCGTAATTCAAAATGAGAATAATGAACTTATTCCAACTCGGGAAGTCACCGATTGGAGGGTTTACATAGATTATCGTAAACTAAACGATGCAACCCGGAAGGATCATTTTCCATTACCTTTCATCGATCAAATGTTGAAACGTCTATCAGAAAATGAATACTACTGTTTCCTTGACGGTTTTTTCTGGCTACTTTCAAATCCCCCTCGATCCAAAGGACCAAGAGAAAACAATCTTTACCTGTCCTTATGGAACATTTGCTTATCGACGTATGTCCTTTGGGTTATGCAATGCACCAGCCACATTCCAACGATGCATGGTAGCAATATTCCACGAAATGATTGAACGTTGTATGGAAGTCTTCATGGACGATTTCTCAGTCTTTGGTAGTACCTTTGATTCGTGCCTTTCAAACCTTGACAAGATGCTCACCCGGTGTGAAGAGTCAAATTTAGTTCTGAATTGAAAAAAATGTCACTTCATGGTAAAAGAAGGGATAGTTTTAGGACATAAGATTTCAAAAGCAGGAATAGAAGTTGATAAGGCTAAGATTGAGACCATTACTAAGCTTCTAAAACCTACCACAGTAAGAGCGGTAAGGAGTTTCATAGGACACGCCGGTTTCTACGACACTTCATTAAGAATTTTTCAAAGGTCACACGACCTCTCACTCATCTCCTAGGAAAGGAAGTCCCGTTTGTCTTCGATGAAGAATGTCGAAAAGCGTTCAACTATCTGAAAAAATAGTTAACACATGCGCCCATCATGATAGCTCCTGATTGGAGTCTACCCATTGAAATCATGTGTGATGCGAGCGATTTCGCAGTTGGATCTGTGCTTGGACAACGGGTAGATAAACACTTTCATCCAATCTATTACACAAGCAAAATCTTAACCGGAGCTCAATAGAATTACACTACCACGGAAAAGGAGCTGCTAGTCGTAGTATTCTATTTTGATAAATTTCGTTCCTATCTCATCTTGTCTAAAACTACAGTCTATACAGATCATTCAGCCCTCAAATATCTATTCACTAGGCAAGACGCGAAACCAAGACTCCTATGATGAATCTTACTCCTTCATGAATTTGATATTGAGATTAAAGATAAGAAAGGAGCAGAGAACGTCGCAGCAGACCATCTTAGTCGTTTGGAGAACCCAGCGATGGAAAAACTTGCTGAACAAGATATCAGAGATAAATTTCCGGAAGAACAACTTATGAGTTTAAGACAAACTCACATAGGATCACAATTTACTGACACTCCTTGGTATGCCGAAATGGCCAACTACCTACTTGCTGAAGTAGTACAAAAGGGAATGAGCACCTCCCGAAGAAGGAAATTCTTCAGGGATGCCAAGTACTACTACTGGGAAGATCCTTACCTGTTTAGAATTTTCCCTGATCAGATAATCAGGGGGTACGTAGATGAAAAGCAAACAGCAGGGATTCTTCACCAATGTCACCATAGACTAACTGGAGGTCATCATGGAGCAAATTTAACCGCGAGAAAAGTCTACGAATCAGGATTCTATTGGCTGTCTATATTCCGAGATACGCAAGAGCTTGTAAAGCGTTGCGACGCATGCCAAAGGAAAGGTATTATCTCTATGAAGAACGAGATGCCTCAGACTAATATCCAAGCTTGCGAGATCTTCGATATATGGGGATTAGACTTCAATGGCTCATTCTCAAAGTCTAACGGGAAAGAATATGTCCTCGTAGCAGTAGATTACGTCTCAATATGGGTCGAAGCCCAAGCATTTCCAATTAATGATGCCAAAGTCGTCACCAACTTCCTGAAGAGACTCTTCTGCATATTTAGAGCTCCCCGTGCTATAGTAAGTGATAGAGGCACACACTTCTGTAATACTCAATTTATGAAGGTGATGCAACAATACGGAGTTACCCAAAAAATGTCCACTGCCTATCATCCGCAGACCAACGGACAAGCAGATGTCACGAACAGAGCACTCAAAAGAATCTTAAAACGAACTGTCGGCCATCATAGAAATAAATGGGCTGAGAAACTAGATGATGCTCTGTGGGCATTCCGGACTGCTTACAAGAATCCTCTAGGGACTACACCCTACCGCATGATCTATGGAAAACCTGTCACCTCCCGCTGAAACTTGAATATAAAGCTCTTTGGGCACTGAAGACCTGCAACCTCGATCCCTCAGTTACCATAAAACATAGAAAAATGCAAATGAACGAACTCGCCAAATTGAGAGACCAAGCATATGAAACGTCATACATCTACAAGGAACGAAGGAAGCTTACGCATGACGCAAAATTGATTCCTACAAAGTTTTCCCCTGAAGATAAAGTTCTTCTCTTCAATTCTCGGTTCAAGAAGTTCGCTGGAAAATTTAGATCAAGATGGAGTGGCCCATACAAAGTTGTACATGATTTTCCACACGGAGCCGTGAAATTGGAAAGACCTACTGGTAACTTCAAGGTCAACGGTCACCGGTTGAAAGCTTATCTAGAAGACCACGATAAGGAGGAGCACCTCTTCTCCTTTGATCCATTCTGAGGATCTGACAAGGAAAAGTCGAGCTGTAACGACTTGATAAACAAAGCGCTCTTGGGAGGCACCCCTTGCTTATCCTTTTACTCTTATTTATTTTTATTACAATTATTTTCATTCTTAAGATATTATCTCTGTGTACTAACAACTAAGCGCCATACTTGTGCTTAGTACTTACAAGTTTGTTGAATGTATTCAGGCAAAAATGCCAAGTTCAGGAGCTTCAGCTTACATCCCAGTTCGCAGGAGGAGGACTCCTAGAGTTTACTCATCCGGAAGCAGTGCTGATCAGAACAGGCCATCAACAGGGCAATTAGGCCTAAGGCGATTGATATTGGAGAGCGTTGAGGAGGATATCGGCACAGCACCGCCAGCTCCTCCCGTTAGACGTTTAGTCAGGAGACCAGCCGAGCACACACAGTTGCCACAGACACATGAGCCACAGACAGTGATACATTACGGAGCCACCTTAAGTGGCCCTGATGTTGCATGGGCACTACTCAGAGATCAGTAGAGACTCGACAGAGCTTTGAGAGCATACCTCCAACGCGAGGAGATGCCGCACAGAACTCTGAGCCCGTCTTCATTTAGGCTAGTGTGTTGTGTTCAGCCAACACGACAAGCTATGCCCAGGCGTTCCACACCGTCCTCAGTTCACTCGGTTGCCTCAGCTGCTATGCCTGCACATGCTACTCCTATTCCCATCACGCCGCCTGCTCCAGTCACCGAGCCAGTTCCAGTCACTGAGTTACCTGAGGGTTGTCACCTAGTCACTATTCCCATTTCAGTTGAGCCACCAACGGCCCAGGCATTTGAGATCACTGGGAGCATACCTGACGAGGAGCCTTTCCCGAGCTTATCCCACCTGAAGTTGCCGTCAGACTTATGTCTGAATTCACTACTAGGCCCTGAGTTGGATATAGGGCAACCTCTCGAGTACTTGCCGAACCTAGAGGATGATGATGATGAGATCTTTGGATACTTCGCAGAGACGACCTAGCACATTGACCAGGATAGTATCCCATAGACTACTTTATTTTACTTTTAGTTTTATCTTTTTAAAGCATTGTACTGAAAAAGTTATATATATATATATAGTGAAAATGCTACCGTTCTCTTTGTGTTCTTCATGCAGAAATATTATCAAAAGAGACTGGTACCTAGGAGATTGACCGTAGGAAGGCCCAGCACTAGGAAAGTAACATGACCATAGGGAAGTAATCCTTCCTCAAACCTATTTCAATTATAACGCACTAAAATCTCTAAGTGTGGGGTAACCCCCGCAATTAACTTAGAATTTTAGAAGTCAATGTCCTTAATTTATAAAGCATTAAAATATTCTTTTTAGAGAACATTAGGGACAATGTTCTTCTAAGTGTGGGGTAATGGGTAGAAGTTTTTAAGGTCGAGTAACCGTAAAACGCCAAGTTTTGAAAAATTCTTCTGTCCAAAAATAACTAAGCAATTGATATTGGGTAATTTTGAAAAATTCTTACCATGTTTTTTGCCCAAAAGATCTAATAAAATTTGTAGAAATCGATTTTCGAAACATTTATTAGAACGGAATGATTAAGTTGAAACTTATGTTTTGTGTCAAAAGGTTTCTTTTAAAAAAATATGAAAAAGGCTACGCATGATCAAGCACGACCCCTACTCCCCAATAAGGTAAGGATCTTGGACCCAAAGTATCTGTATGACCCATCAAATCTACAGTACTTTGTTATTTCAATTGATGAGCGTGTCGGTGTGTGGTTCAAGTTAGAACTTGGTTCAGACATACGTTTCAAGACCAATGGTTAGTGAGCGCCATACGTGGTGCAGGTGCGATACTCCTTCCGAAATCATTCTGAATAGAGAAGATAAAAAGCCATCCGTTTTCGTTTCCACTCCACGCAATTTAAACCGACCAACTCACATAAAGAGTTGAGGAAACAGAAATATTCACCCCAAATTCACTCCCAAAATACACCATTCACATTTCATTCCCCTTTACATTCATCGAAAGATCCAGAGACTAATAAAGAGATAGATGGATCAAATTCGCTTCAAAAGCACATGTTGAAAGATTCCGAACCCCTGATTGTTTTTGATAGGTCAAAGACCTATTTTTAGTGGATTATCACTTCCTCTCTGGGCACCAGGAATGAAAGACAAAAGTTATGAAGAAAGGGTATGCCGGTATGCCAAAAAAAATTGATTATGAAAGAGCAAAGTCTCTAGAGCAAAGTCTCTATAAATAAGGCAAAGAAAAACCCGAGAAGATCCCCTGAAGAAGAATGCTGGAAGAGCAAAAGAAAATTCTAGACAAAGTCTTAGCAAAATCCACCTCTTCCGAAGAAAACTTTTACAGAATTCTAAGCCATTCTCTATCCAAAAATGAATACTCTGAAGAATCAAAGTCTATCAATTCTCTCAAAAATCAAAAGATCTGGATACCTTTCACCGATCTATAAATTTCCAACAAAACCCTATAACCCGTCTTCCTCTTAAAAAAATGCTTAGGAAGAAGATCAGTGCCGTCCTTACTTAACCGGTGGAGATATCGATGCTTTACCAAGCCTATGATGAGAATTGTTACACGAATGGCTTCTGAGCAACAATACAAATTAGAATAGGAAACCCTAAACACTTGAGTAATATGAGTGATCCGCTAGTGAGGAGCCTCATCATGTATACTCTACATCTGAGAGTTGAAAAGTACGCCTTTTTCACTATAGACGCAATTGAAATCTAGCGATCAAATCATCGAAGCTCGAAACTTTTTCTAATACTTTCGAAAGATGTGCCAACTTCTGATGAAGGCATAATAAAAAGATCTACTGATGGGGCAAAGGAGAGTCTATTAGGAAGATCCTGATATTCCCGCTTTTTGCTTGAGGATAAGCAAAGCCAAGTGTGGGGTATTTGATATCGGGCAAAAAGTCACATTTTTATCCCGAAATTAAGCCCTAGAACAATAAAGATTTAAACTTTGTCGGCAAAATTATCGCTTTTTGGTTGATTTTGTAGATTAAGTAATTACGAAGGCGATGCAAAAAGAATAAAATAAAACGGATCTAAAACGAAGATTCTAGAGCGAAAACGGTGAAAGACAAAAAATCAAGTTCCGATCCAGTGAATCAAGGCTGACCAAGCCCAAAAACGGCCTGCCAAGCGGCTTGCCAGTATGGCAAACGGCATGCCAAACGGTCAGATAAACAGGCTCGATAAACGGCTTACCAAATACGGTCTGCCAAAAGGCTTGCCAAACGGCTTGCCAGCCGTTTGCATGCAAAAATGGAGTCTATTTAAATGGCTCTCTCCATCCATTCAAACACGCACTCAATTTGTAATTCATTTCATATTTTCAAACTTTTAGTTAGTTTTTAGTAGTAGTTAGCTTAGCTTTTATTTTCTGAAAAATATCCAGGCGAGTCCCTGCGATCTCGGGTAGATTTCTTCGGCCTTTTTAGGTTTTTATCCGAAACTCTTGTCTTTTGTATTAAACATGTGTTCTTACTTTTTATGTTTAATAATGCGTTCCGATATTGCCATGATAGCTTAATTAATCTGTATGTTACCATGATAGAAGTTTGGGTTAGCGAAATTATATTAATTTAGTACGATTATTGTTATAATGCTGAACTAGGAAGTCTGATAGATTTGTATGCTAGCATCTTAAGAATTGACCAACCTAGGTTGTGATCAGGACTTGTCCACCTATATGAAATTAGCTACTTCATAGGATTAAGACTCCTGTTTATACTGTATTTGAAGATTCTATGAACTCGGTATGGTCGGAGTTCCGAGAGGCATCTAATGCACTTTTAGGACACTGAACTTAGGAATTGAGACATGAATGACCTAGTATGCCCATTGACTATTCCGAAGAGACCTCTTAGGAGCTGTTAAGATCTAGTTAGTGCCTTTACTGTATGACCTAAGCCTATTGCATGTTCTTGTCTGATTGTTGCCCTAAGTCTTAGTCATGTCAACTGTTTAGGTATTCATTAGGTTTCTATCTACTTTACTATCAGTATATTAATTAACTGTGATGCTATATAATGTTTAAATTGTTATGATCTCATTAGTATGATGGAATGGTTGTTAATTTTCATTTAAGGTTTTTCCAACTTAAACCGACGGATTCCTTCCGTTTGTGATCAGTGTTGAATCAACACGGCACGTTGTTATTCAGTTACCTAAACTGATAACGAGGGTTAGGATTAGAGCTTAACTCACTAACCAACCTCGAGTACTTTAATGAGGATAACCTCCGAGGTATTGTTACCTTTCAATTATACGACCAAGTGACATACTTCTCGCTGCTCAAAGAGAACTCCGAGAGTTCAGAGACAAGTAGGTCTGTGTAATTGGCTCATCTAACCAGATCTACATCATTCCAAGCATAGTCTTAACATAAGCATAATTACCTTTCCCAAACCCAATACTAATATCTTGGTCAACATTTTCCTGATCTGCACACTCCGGATATCCTTCCACTTTATTTACTTTTCTGCATTTAGGACTTTTAGCTAAAATCAACTACTATCTTTTATCTAGGTAATTTAACTAAAAGACAATTATCCACTTGATCTTCAATTCGTTAATCAGCAAAAAAATACGATACTGGGTTAACTTACACCTTCTACACCTTAGAAAGTAAAAGTAAATTTAGGCCCCGCAAAATATAAATAACGAAGACACTGTGTGCTACCGAATCGGACATCCTACGACCTAACGACACCGCACAAATAAAACCGTCTGTTAGTAGCATATCAACTACCACTTACACAATGCCAAAAATATATATATATAACCCATAGACCATAGTAAACATCAATGAAATAACATAACGATACAAAACCAGGTCACTAATAGTATATAGGTATAATATACCTAACACCGTTAAACTTTCTTTGTAGCACTATATAAATTAACTAATGTGGTATTCACCCGTACGATAAATGTATGATATCTTCAACATGATGCGATTTGACCTATAATCTATATAGTTCCAACACATAAAGCACTACAAATTTTTGAATGAAAAATTATAATAACCTAGTAAAACAGAATTCAGAATCTTACCCGTTGATGTCAGTACGACAACAGGCTAATGTTAAAAGAATTCATAGCTGTTAAAAAGCAACACAAACACACATTTCAAACCTGCAAACAACAAAAGGAAACAAATCTATTTGCTTAAACGGATCCACCACAATGGACAAACAAAAGAAAAATAGAAACTGTTAATAACAGTCCATCGTACAACTAAAATGTTAACAACAGTTGGTCTAAAACAACCGTAGAGAAAAAAATCTAAAGAGTGATTAACTTCATCAGTAGCAGACAATAGCAGACAATAGCTAAAAACCAATACATGACCACACGAAGATTTCTACAGAAAAACAACCATCAAAAGAGAATAGAACCAAATATTCTAAAACATAATCTTGTAACTTATATATTTCAACAACAGAAGACAAAGAACCTAACCAAACACAAACAAATAGCTTATGACTTGAGAACTAATATCGCAAGATAAAGTCTAATTTACCACGGTAGGTAGAAAAGGAATTGAAGATGGAATAAGGCATCTCATTGTCCACATGGCTACTCTTAACGACTTTTATGTTTTTCAAGCTGTTGCACTCGTAACCTCCTCACCTGCAAGTTTAACACATCATACTCATCTTGTTAACAACGATTTTCATTGATAAAAAGTTACTAACAAAAAACAGTAAAATAAATGCTTCTAAACTTAAAAGTTGATACCTCTTCGATGAAGAGGGAGATTTTATTGAGCCTACTCATTGTATTATCATGTATTTCCTTTGTTTGCATCTGAAAACAATATGAAACAGATTATGGTCCTATAATGCAGAAGTTCCTGCATTCCCAATCCAAATGTTAATAATCACCTTTGTTCTAGAGTTCAAATTTTACTCTGAAATTCTTTATAAGCTCTAATATTTTAAATACAACATATATGATGTAACACCAATCACACGCAATTGTAGACTACTTGTAACCCTCCTACCTATAAATCGCACTATATCAATTTGGAATTTTAGTTTTTCTTTTTCTTCCTTCATTATCACAAAGATCCTCTTTTGGAGCATAACTATTATCTACATGATTTCCCAATGCAAATAACCAAACACCGTTTTGCTCTTTTATAAGACTTACTCCTGAAGTTTAGCATAGGATTTAATTGTTCTTAAATATGAAATTAGATAACAAAGCAACACACAATTATGTGAGGTCTATATTCAATTATCCCTAATTATTTCTACAAAAAATAGTAAAGTAAATTTATGAAGTGAGACAGACCTAGGAAAGTTTTCGCTAGAGGGAACGAAAAGTAGCTGATAATCAGACACAACGAAAAGTATAACTTACATTACATTTATCACCGTATATAATTCAAATCAGGCACACACACAAAAATAAAAAAATAAAAATAACTATGCTTAATGCTTCCTTCTTGTAATGTTCGTAGCTTTTATTCCCTTTAAAAAATAAAATAATTTCCACAACAATCAACTTAAAAGTCTACATCACTTTAGCATTAAGCAGAAAGGAAAAACCTAATGAAAGATGATACCAAAAGTTATAAGTAATAGTAGTAAAATATAATGAAAAACATAGAGTTAATTTTAACCTTAGCTTGCATTTAATTGATGCATTCAGCACGCTAGACAGAATCCCACCATCATTGCTCTACTCTTCCACCGTCGCCACTGCCGCCCCCTTGGCGACCAAAGTCGTGACCTCCATAGTAGTACCAGAGGACTTGATCGGAAGAAAGGGAGGGAAACAAAGGCTAAATATGTGTTGATTTAGGGTGTTTGGGTTACTTTTTCTCTACGGTTTGGTTTAGATGTCATCGATGTTTCTTTGTCGCTGCTGATGCTACAACCAACACCTCTGCCGCTAACGTATCCGTCTTTTGCGTTTCCAAATTTGACACAGTCAGATTCTTCCCTGTAAAGTAACTAATTTTAGTGACCAAAATTAGGGAATTTAGGGTTATATTTTTGCTTGATTTTGTATATTTGCTTAACATTTAGTTTCATTTATGGTTTTTGAGAGTGAAGGAGTTGTGAATATTTATCCTTTTCAAGCTTTACCTTTGTTTTTACTTTTTTGAGCTTTTACAATGCATCTCGATATTTGAATAGAATTAGTATTTGGGAGTTGTATGACTGAAAGATATACTTTTTTCTTCCTTTATTTGAATAGAATTTGGTAAGTTATTTATTTTTCTACCTTTATTTTATATTTTTATTACATTATGAGGACTTACAGTATGAGGCATACGACATGAAGCTGTCATCATTTAAAGATTTGCAGTCAGTTAAGTCAAAGGGGTTCAGAGATGAAGCATTAGCAAGCATAACTTATGTTGCTCATGTTACATTCACCACTATAACAAGTGGTGAATTGCATGGTTATAAGTATGTTTATTTTTTATTTTGATCTTTTGTTGAAATTTAATGGTCTTTTTGAAAGGACTCGTTCATATCGATTATAAACGATTCACAATAGTTGATTACATCACGAGGTATTTGACCTCTATATGATACATTTTTACAAACATTGCATTCGTTTTTAAAGGACAAACTTTCATTTCATCGAAAGTTGATAGACATGCATACTCTTTCATAATATATTCAAATCATAAATGGCTTAATAATAATCTTGTTGAACTCTATGACTCGAATGCAACGTCTTTTGAAATATGCCATGAATAACTCCAAGTAATATCTCTAAATGAGCAAATGCACAGCGGAAGATTTCTTTCATACCTGAGAATAAACATGCTTTCAAGTGTCAACCAAAAGGTTGGTGAGTTCATAGGTTTATCATAAGCAATAAAATTCATCATTTTGATAGACCACAAGATTTAAATACAGTACACCTATCTCGTGTACAAAACCATTTTTCATAATGCTTAGCAGAGTAGGTTCGTATCCTTTTCTCCCTCGTAGGTTGCCTCGCGATTTTTAAATAACCGTACACATATCTCGTGCACAAAAATAATACACATAACCTGTGTATAAAAATCATTCTCTCGATACATAACATTAAATTTTGATTACATTGCTCAACATGGTAACCAACCTTAACATATAATGCGCATAAATAATATCCCCAAAATAGAACATCTCGTCTGTATAATATATAAACTTCGAAGTACTAAACACCACGCCTACTAGCTCTTCCGTCTAGTGAACATTCTGGGTGTGGGTGTTAAACCCGGTAGGTACCTTTAGGATTCGCGTGAATTAGGGTCATACCCGTTTCTAATTCTTAGGTTACCAAGCAATCATAATCAGGGGAAAATATTCACAACAATTAGTGGCAATTATCACGTCCAACTAATTCAATAATAATCCACAGAACTTCTGTCTACATAATAATTCATTCGAGGAATGTTTTGCTTATGTCTATCTTGTCAAACAATTATAAAAGCATTTCATGTATTCTTAGTTCGAAAATATATTTCAAAAGCATTTAATAAAGCAGTTATAAAAGCAGTGCATGTATTCTCAGTCTCAAAAATATATATTGCAAAAGCATTTAAAAGGGGAGCAAATGAAACTCACTATACGATATTTTGTAGTAAAAATATTCATACGACAGAACTGAACAATGCAGGGTTGGCCTCGGATTCACGAACCTATATCATTATATATATATATATATATATATATATATATATATATATATATATATATATATATATATATATATATATATATATATATATATATATAAACACACATAATTGTAATCGAACAAATTTATATTTATATATTTAGTTGTGTATTAATATTTATACATAATTTTATTAATACTTATAATATATTATAATGCTTATTTGATAAATGATTTAATTAACGTTATGTCAATATAAATAATATTATATTAGTTAAAACATAATATTATGCAATATTAGTATACATAAATATATTTTTATATAAATATCTTCTGTTTGCAAAAATTAATAATTGTCATATTACTAAGTTAAGGATAATACTAATACTAATAATAATAATGTTAATAATGTTTAAGCTAGTAAAATTAATAATGATAATAATATAAACTATATAAATGATATTAATATTAATAATAATGATAATACTAGTAATAATAATGATAATGATATAACTTGTATTAATGTAAATAATAATAATTTACTTAATAATAATAACCATAATTAATACTAATAATAATAATAATAATAATAATAATAATAATAATAATAATAATAATAATAATAATAATAATAATAATAATAATAATAATAATAATAATAATAATAATAATAATAATAATAAAATAAGTAATACTACCTTTAAAAGCTTTTCAAAAAAGAATTGCCCCAACCCAGGCTCGAACTCATGATCTCTCGATAACTCAACAACATCCCAAACCATTTAGCTGACCTCGTCTTTCTGATTTAACCTCTAGCTTATATCTATATAACCCGATTAATAGCAGCCTGTTTGCATATTGACTCACAGCCCAACATACATCAGTCCAATAATACTTTTAAGATGAATTGATTGTGGTTAATTGGGTTTAAGATCTTACAGTCCGATAATCACAATATATATATATATATATATATATATATATATATATATATATATATATATATATATATATATATATATATATATATATATATATATATATATAAACTGATCCAAGAGTAAATAAAATAGTTTGATCTGTTAGATTGCAGTGGGCAGGAAAACAATACGCAGCCTTTATCAAACATTTTTCTTCATCATCATCGACAATAAATTCGTTACTATCATCTCATAAAATCACAACCAATGTTATTGGTGTTATCACGAAGGGGTACTAAATACTATAATATTTTACTAGTAAATACTATTAAATAGAATACAATTTTACACAAGTTATTTATTTATTTATAGAGTGGATATACCTAAACCTTGCTACAACACTTATAGGCAGTGTACCTAATCATACAGTAGTGTAGTTTTTAGTAAGTCCGGTTCGTCCACCGGGAACTAGCCAAGTTTAACGCTATATTTTTAAAAACTATATTTGTATATAAATATATATATATAAATATAAGAAGTATTATTATTATTATTATAAAAGGGGGTTTTTACCGTTTAATGACCGGTTTGTCGATTTAAAAACTTAAGTCGCAGTTAAAACCTAATGTAAAATATTAAATATATAAAAGACTTAATTTAAAGCGTAAAGTAAATAACAATAATTAAAGTGTGATAAATTAAAGTGCGATAAATAAAATGACAATAAATAAAATTGCGATAATTAAAAAAAAATGCGATAATTAAAATGACAATAAATTAAAGTGCGATAATTAAAAGTGCAATTAAATATGAAATAAAGGAATTATGCTTATTAAAACTTCCGTAATCATGATGTTCGACGTTTTGATTATAGTTTATTATCATGGGTTAATTGTCCTTTGTCCTGGATTATTCGATATGTCCATACGGTTTTGTCCATAATAGTCCATCAGTCATAAATATAAAGTGCGAGAGTCTTCGTCAAATTATCCTTATACCCGAAGTCAAATATTCCAACTAATTGGGGATTCGAACTGTAACAAAGTCTTATTACTTTGTTTAATGAATACACCAGGTTATCGACTGCGTGTAAACTAAGGTTGTAATACTTTGTTAACAATTACACCAATTACCCTTGAATGTAATCCACCCCTGTTTTAACTAGTCCATTAACTATTAATCCAGTTCCGTGTCCGGTAAAATGAACAATTATTGGTATTTATAGATATCCCGCCTACCGTACCCAATTAAGCGTAAGTGGTTATTTATAGATACGTCAAATTATAACCTTTATATTAAATTAACGAGGTATCATTAAGTTAATATAAAACCCATTAATAGCCCATAGTCTAATTTCCACAAGTGTCGTTCCTTTATCCAAACCCCAATTATGGTACAAAGCCAAATTACCCAATTTTAATATTTAGCCTAACATCACGATTACTTCGGCATTAAATAAGCATAATAATAACTTAGCTACAAGACATTAATTTAAAAAGGTTGAACATAACTTACAATGATTAATAATAGCGTAGCGTTACACGGACAGAATTTCGACTTACACACTTACAACATTCGCTAACATACCCTTATTATTATTAAATTAAAATTAAAATTAAAATTATAAATTTTATATATATATATATATATATATATATATATATATATATATATATATATATATATATATATATATATATATATATATATATATCGTAGAGAGTAAGAGATAGATTAGAAAAAGGTGTGATTTTTTGTGCAGAATTCGATGGCTTTTATAGGCCCACAATTTACTGTGCAGCTCAGCGAGTGCGGAGCTTTTGCTCTTTAGAACTCCCCGAGTGCGGAGGTATGAAATACAGCTCACATAAAAGATCCAAAACGTGGGCGGCTTTTAATTATAATATATAATAATATATATAATTAATTATATATTATATTATATTCTTGTGCACAGTTGACTTGTAATTTTTGATCCGTTGCGTCGCGCGTTGAGAGTTGACTTTGGTCCCGGTTCCGAATTTTCGAACGTCCTTTTGTACGATTTAATAATTTGAACTTTGCGTTTTGCGGCTCGTACTCTTGTACTTTTGAGACGTTTCTCATCAATAATTTGAACCTCTTTGATTGTACTTTGTACTTTTTAACTTTTTGGTCGTTTGCGTCTTCAATTCGTCGAATCTGCCTTTTGTCTTCACATTTTAATATTTAAACGAATATCACTTGTAAATAGAACAATTGCAACTAAAAGCTTGTCTTTCTTGAGGGATAATGCTATGAAATATATGTTCGTTTTTAGCATTATCAGTTATCATATTATCACGTAATAAGAAGGGTTTGGTATTAGGTTTGTTCCACAGAATGAAAATGAAAGATAATAGTAATTGAACAAATCAATGGATTCTCGATGGGTTGCAGAAAAATAGAAAGTATAGCAGGTGAATAAAGCAAGTAGGGTTTATTTTGTTTATAATTTGTCGGCCACGATTTGCTGTTTGTTCCACTAGTATGATAAAGTGCCATCTTTATGTTTAATACTCAATTTACCGAATTATTACATTACACTATAAACTGGGAACCCTTCATACCCTTTTCATTCGTTAGTGTTCCAGGAGAAAAACGTGACTGTAGCAGCAGGAAAATAGGTGAATCAATCGTCGATCAGAATAGGAACGGAAGAAAAATAATAATGATAAAAATGATGATGGAGGTGGTGGTTTACTCTTGTGGTTGTTTGTTGTATTTAAAATAGAAAACAGTGAATTTTAAAGCAGCCCTTTGATGGTGGATCATCGATAGAAAGCACAAAAGGAATCGATGGGGTTGTGTAGGCTATGGTGGTCGTGTGTGGTACTTGTTAATGATTGTTCTCGGTGGTTTGAGGTTCACGAACAAAGAAGAAGGAGGAGAGAGAAATGAGAGAGAAAGGGTTATAGTTGAAATGACCCGTCCTAATCCATCTGGACAAATACATTACATTTGGTTACATCGCGAGGTACTTGACCTCTATATGATACATTTTACAAACATTGCATTCGTTTTTAAAAGACAAACTTTCATTACATCAAAAGGTGACGGCATGCATACCAATTCCTAATATATCCAACTATAAATGACTTGATAATAATCTTGATGAACTCAACGACTCGAATGCAACGTCTTTTGAAATATGTCATGAATGACTCCAAGTAATATCTCTAAAATGAGCAAATGCACAGCGGAAGATTTCTTTCATACCTGAGAATAAACATGCTTTCAAGTGTCAACCAAAAGGTTGGTGAGTTCATAGGTTTATCGTAAACAATAAAATTCATCATTTTAATAGACCACAAGATTTAAATACAGTACACCTATCTCGTGTACGAAACCATATTTCATAATGCTTAGCAAAGTAGGTTCGTATCCTTTTCTCCCCCGTAGGTTGCCTCGCGATTTTTAATAATCGTACACATATCTCGTGCACAAAAACTAATACACATAACCTGTGTATAAAAGTCACTCATACGAACTACAAACACCTGGTAATCGACCTTAACAAAATGCATCAAGAATATTCCCCGCATACCGGCATTCCGCACGGACATGCAAAAAGCATACAATCAGGCCACTCTTTTAAATATGATGGTTGTGTACACCTCACAAACAGATCATATCTTTTAAAGCTGGCAATTGTATACCTATTTCGAAGTACTAAAGCAGTTCAAATTCTCTGACTGGGGCTCGTTAGTGCCCATAGATCTATCTTTAGGATTCACGTCAATTAGGAGCTCGGTTTCCTAATTCTTAGATTACCAGACTATAAAGGGGTGATATCCGGTGTACTCGTAACTCAATTCATAGAATGTTTTTAAATACTTGTGTCTATCTCGTCAAACATTTATAAAAGCATTTCATGTATTCGCAGTTCAAAATATATTTCTAAAAGCATTTAATAAAGCAGTTATAAAAACTGCGCATGTATTCTCAGTCCCAAAAATATATATTGCAAAAGCATTTAAAAAGGGGGCAAATGAAACTCACAATACGATATTTTGTAGTAAAAATATGCATATGACGGAACTGAACAATGCAAGGTTGGCCTCGGATTCACGAACCTATATCATTTGTATATATATTAACACACATAATCGAAATCGAATAAATATATATATTATTATTAATAATATACTTGTTAAATTATTTGTTATATAGATATAGATATATTTAATTTACATATTTTATTTAACTAGTGTTTATCTTTCATTATAACATGTTAATAATAATAATAATAATTTATATTAGAGTTTATATATGATAAAATATATGTATATATATTAATTGATATATTTTATATATAGCTTAGTTACTATCTTTTTAATAATAAAATTATATTGATATGTAATATTAATATTCTTGTAATGTAAGTTTTTTATATAAAAATATCTATTTGTAATAATACTAATAATAATAATAATAATAATAATAATAATAATAATAATAATAATAATAATAATAATAATAATAATAATACTAATAATGATAACAATAACGATAATAATAATAATAATAATAATTAGTAATATTAATAACATAATAATAATAACAATAATAATAATAATAATAATAATAATAATAATAATAATAATAATAATAATAATAATAATAATAATAATAATAATAATAATAATAATAATAATAATAAAAAAAGATCACAACCTTTGCAGAAACAGCTTAAAAAATATAGCCACTGCCCGGGCTCGAACCCGTGACCTCCCGCTTAACAGAAAATACCCATTACCATCCGACCAGTTCTATTTTTCCGATTATGTTATAGATCCGATTTAATTTAACTCATTCTTTTCTGTTTCCACTTTCTTCTCCTCCTTTCTCTCTAAACAATCGACCAATTCACCAAATTTACCAATAATACTTATGCTAGATTTTAGGACTAAAATTATATACAAAAACAATAAATTAGTGTTTAAATGTTTTAAAAAAAAGAAAAAGAAACAAACATATAAGCTGCTGTCGCTGCTATTGATAAAAAAAAATTTATTTTCAATTTTTATAACGCTATAGATGAAGATTATAACACGAATTAGTTTGCTAATCAATTATAAAAGTTATTGGAATCGTCAATTGAATTTAAAACATCAAAAAAAGCTCTAATTTCTTGATGAACAAATTGGTTGACTTTTGAGAAAATAACTTTGACTCGCAAATTCGAATTCATTGTTAGGAATTGGGATTTGAGAGTTTGCATAAAGTTTAAGTGAATTATTCCTAACAACTTTGCATTTATACATTTTGAAAATTCGTTCGAATTCGAAATAAGACCAAAAAGTGTAAGAACAAAGGTTTTTCATATGGGTTTTTGATTTTTTTTTCCTTTCCATTTCCAATTGCAGTTAAGGATTTATATAATATGTTGAATAATTGAAGTAGAAACATGACTGTATTATCTGAAATCGACTTGTAACAGATTGGACAGAAAATTCAATCTTGTGCAGTAACTGGAAGAAAATTTAAACAGATACAAATAAAAATTGAAATTGATTTGTACTGATTTTTGGCTATATCTATGATTCGATTTCAACTGGTGGAGATAGGAAAACAATTGTATACTGATTGATAGAAATGTGCAACTCATTTGATTTCTATTGGATTTATAAATTTATATTAGTATTTAGTATATATAAATATAAATATATTAATAATAATAATAATCATACCTTTAACATTAATAATACTAAAAATAATAATACTAATATTAATATTAAGTAGATTGATAATTATTAATAATAATATTAATAATGATCTTAAAAATAATAATAATAATAATAAGTAATAATAATTATAATGAAAATGGTAATAATGTTATTAATGATAATAATACTAATCATAATAATGCTAATAATAATATTCGTAATAATAATACTACAACCATTTATATATAACAATTTTGTATCCATAGATTATATATAATATTAATATCACTAATATTAATATTAGTATTGAAAGTAATAACAATATTATTATAATAATTATTTATATGATTGAATGTAATATATTGTTAATTATGTATTACTTATATTATATAATATCATAGTTGAATATTTGATATATATATATATATATATATATATATATATATATATATATATATATTTATTTATTTATATATATATTACAATATATTAGTTATTAATAGAAATCTTTTATATATATCTATATAGGTTCATAACAATATTATATATCTATTTATATATATTCTTTGTAATAATAACTTAATTATTTTGTTTGTTATTTTACATTTTTAATTCTAATCGATTAATGCATACTTTATTAATTCAAATTATTATATATATATACTTATATATATATATATATATATATATATATATATATATATATATATATATATATATATATATATATATATATATATATATATATATATATATATATATACAATTACATATTTATTTACAATAATTGTTCGTGAATCGTCAGGAATAGTCAAAGGTCAAATGAATCCACGTAAATAGTTTAAAAATTTTGTGACTCAACATTACAGACTTTGTTTATCATGTCGAGATAATATTAAGATTAAAGTTTAAATTTGATCGAGGTCATCATGGATAACAATAAGAATGTTTTCATGAAAAATATGAGTTGATAAATAGAGTTTTATCATCATTGAGTAATATGGATAAAATTATTTGATTTTGTGAAGAGTACGAGTGAAGCTATCACAAAAGAGTGAAATGAGTAGGTGTAGATTTGTCATATCTTTTGACGTAGATAGGATTGATTTCCAAGTTCAAGAGATTTGGAGAAAATCTTCCTAAGAAGATTTGATTCTTCGGTAATAAAGGGAATTAGGATCCACTTTAAATGCGATCATCTGTTTTGATTGCTCTGTCGGATATTTTACTATAAATCCACCACCTTCGTTTCCTTACAACTCACACCGTTTATTCTTTCTCCCCCAACTCATACTTTAAAGTATTCGTCAATATGCTTCATCCAGTTCTGATTCTTGATATACTTCTAACCTTCATATCTGTCATTCTTCTTTTTCATTTACCGCCGAAGAATCTATTTACTTCTACTATACTCTTGGTTTTATAGTGTTTTTAGTTCTCCCTTATCTTTATATTGCTATATGCATCGATATATATGGTTTGTAATTTCAGGGTTGTTGTTGGGCTTTATATCTTCCCTTATATTTCAAAGTCCCTGCTTCTGTCTTCTATAATCACTGTCATCCACAGATAATACTCTCTCCTATTTGCTGTGATTTATACTCTAATTTCTATTTCGGAGCTTCATTCTTTTGTTTTCTCTTCTTGCTATTAAGCACCGCATGTAATGGTCCAGAATTCGTAGATATGAATTTCGGAATGAACATAATTAATGTTCTAATAAGGAAATTGTAATGGCACGATCTTGATTTGTTAAATTACCAGGATATCCCGAAAAAGACCGAATCATCAAGAAATATTTTCTTGATGTTTTAGAGATTTAAATAGAATACAAGAGTCGTGTAACATGGCACATGATGACGTTATAGTCTGTGAATCATCGCGTTCCATTAGAAACTCAGCATGACTTACTGTAATATAATCACGTTGATCAAGTGTTATTATATTATACTAACTAATGCTTCAGTTCCTAACACTACTTCAAAAACATTCATATTTTTAAATTCAAATCTTTCAGAATTTAGAAACTAAAACAGTTTCCTTTCTGATGTAACACTGATATCATGAAGAGATAAATGATTTTAGCTAAGAATAGTTATGAAAACATATTCAGAAATATCGGGGATATTTATAATGAAAGATACGATGATATCTTAGAATTTCTAATATCAATGGATGATGATGAAGATTTGTTCGTAAAAGTGTAGCGTCAGGAGCAAGGTATTCGTTAATGACTTCCGTAGGTACTGAATCATTTGAATTCTTTGAAGACAGGTTTATTCTTTATGATTTGTCCACAGCCTCCTTCATGGGTTGCTAAATCTGTTTTCCAGTTTCAATTTTTCTGAGCTTTGCCAACATACTATTCTTTATCATCAAACTTCCATTGGTTAAGATCGTTTACGTTTGTTTATAGTTTCTGCTGCTTCATTCAACTTTTTCAACATTACGAGTATTGATTCGTAGACTAGGTGCTTTTCAGAGTTTTAGAATGGAAGGTCATAATTCTAAGAGGTAAATGTTATATGTATACATATAACTATTGATGTAGTAACGCTGCGAGATTTAAAATACTGATTGCTAATTCTCGGTAATTGGTATGGCAATTCTGGTTATAAGATGTGGATGAGTATATGATAAGGTTTTAATGAGCAAATATAATATGGTTCTTTAGAGAGACTTAAGTCAATAAGTAGTGAAATTGCTGGTAAGTTTACTGCTAATGTGGTGGAATATAAATGGTTCTTCGGTAACGATGATGAAGGTGTGATCTTTATAATAAGGTTTATTCGAATGAAACATTGAAGTTGATTTGTTGGAGCTGTGACAAAATTGGCTAATTTGAAAAGAAATTGCATTGTTATTTTCGGAAATAATAATGCCAAAGGAGCTAGCACAGATACGTGTTAAACATTGGTTCCGAGTGTTTTCAGGTGCATAACTATATGCATAAATATTTTCTCCAGTAGATGAAGTGCGGCTGGTTCATCCTCTCGATTGAGGTGTTTTCAAGAATCATGAAGGGTTTAAACGCAGATTGTAATCGTCAAGATACAAACGAGGTTTAAGATGAAATCAAGTGGCAAACTTGAAGAGATGTTTAGTTTCATATGTTAAAATCAATATTTTAATTCATTTTACTTGTCCAATGTTTGTAGCCCACAGTTAGTAATTCAGCAATTCATATATAATATTCGAATTAATTAATACGTATCGTGACCCATTGTATACATGTCTCAGACTCGATCACAACTCAAAGTATATATATTATTGTAGAATCAACATCAACCCTGTATAGCTAACTTGGTCATTACCGCATATGGAGTGTCTATGGTTATTCCAAATAATATATATAGATGCGTCGATATGATATGTCAAAACATTGTATACGTGTCCCGATATTTAAAATGCGTAAATAACAGTATTTAAATGATGATAAATAAAGTGCGTAAATTAAATAACAGAAATTAAATGACGATAAATAAAATTGCGATAATTAAATTGCGATAATTAAAATGTAATTAGTTAGCTAGGAACAGTTAGCTGGAAACAGTTAGCATGGATTCTTAACAAAATTTTTCTCATGGTTAATTCGTTTGTTTCTAACAAATTTTATTTTGCCAAATGTTTTCTTCATTATGCCACTTGTTGGATTCTGATAGATTAAAATCCAAATATGAAATTGAATGAAAATGGTTATTCTGTGGTGAATCGGATTAGTATATATGTGGATGTAAGTAGGATAGTAAATGACTGTTGAATCAGATTCGAAGAATGTACAGTGTAACTTATTAATGTGAAATCTAAATATTCCTCGGGTATTACCTACCCGTTAAAATATTTTCATCATTAACAGTTTGTACAAAAGAATTTTTAATTACAATCTTTATGAAAACATATATTTTCATATATATAATTTCTTCATATGTAATCATAGATTTAATGAGTCAATATGATATTAAACTCATTTGCTTTTCGGTTTGAGCTAGAATAAATAATCTCTAAGACTTTAGAGATTACATAATCGCTATGTAGAACGAAGGTAAATGATGTAGAACGATACGTAGGACGATGATTATACTCGAGATATAAAATGAGATGTTGAGACATGGATTTTTGATGATACTGGTGCTGTTACTGATGGTATTGTTGGTACCGGTGATGTTGCTAAAGCTGATAAATTTTGCACCATATTTTCCAAAGTTACAATTCGAGCGTGAAGCTTGTTGACTTCTGCTATTACTCCGGGATGATTGTCGGTCGGAACGAGCGGATGAATAAAATTTAGAATTGTAGATAGAATATAATCGTGGTGAGATATTCAGAAAATGATTGTGAAAATGGTGTTTTTAATGGGTTCGCCGGTAAGTGCTTCAGGTTCTTTGCCAAGAGTGCAGGTTGGTGGGTGAAAAGGATCACCTTCTTCTCGTCTCCATCGGTTAAGTCGACTACGAACCCATCAGATGAATTGAGGATGGCTGATTGATTGATTCATTCTGGTGACACCGCTTTCGGAGCTTAGGTGAATATCCATGTCGGAATAGCTGTTGGAATAACTATCGAAATCTGAGGGACTCGAACTGGTTGAGGGATTCATCTCGTACTATCAAATGAAGAATTTTCGATAAGAAATAGATTATATGATGTAGATTAGTACCCTGCAATACATAATTTACATATGCATATATAATACTAAAATCCCATAAGTTACGGAGGAATCTACGAAAGCTGTCAGGCAAAGGTAACAATAACAGATACGCTAAGATGTGAATTTTCTATACACTATCTATGCAATAGAGGAAGTAAGAGGTGTCTAGACTTTAAGGATGATAAGCAAATAATTTTCTACACTAAATGATAAGCAAAACTTTTGACATGCAGACACGGTCGAAGTCCAGACCCACTAATGCATCTAAACAACTATCAGTTAGACACACTAACGCAAGACCTGGTTCGCTAAGACCACCGCTCTGATACCAACTGAAATGACCCGTCCTAATCCATCTGGATGAATACATTACATTTGGTTACATCGCGAGGTACTTGACCTCTATATGATACATTTTACAAACATTGCATTTGTTTTTAAAAGACAAACTTTCATTACATCGAAAGTTGACGGCATGCATACCAATTCCTAATATATCAAACTATAAATGAATTGATAATAATCTTGATGAACTCAACGACTCGAATGCAACGTCTTTTGAAATATGCCATGAATGACTCCAAGTAATATCTCTAAAATGAGCAAATGCACAGCGAAAGATTTCTTTCATACCTGAGAATAAACATACTTTCAAGTGTCAACCAAAAGGTTGGTGAGTTCATAGGTTTATCGCAAACAATAAAATTCATCATTTTAATAGACCACAAGATTTAAATATAGTACACCTATCTCGTGTACGAACCCATATTTCATAATGCTTAGCAGAGTAGGTTCGTATCCTTTTCTCCCCCGTAGGTTGCCTCACGATTTTTAATAATCGTACACATATCTCGTGCACAAAAACTAATACACATAACCTGTGTATAAAAGTCATTCATACGAACTACAAACACCTGGTAATCGACCTTAACAAAATGCATCTAGAATGTCCCCCGCATACCGGCATTTCGCACGGTCTTGCAAAAAGCATACAATCAGGCCACTCTTTTAAATATGATGGTTGTGTACACCTCACAAACAGATCATATCTTTTACAGCTGGCGGTTGTATACCTATTTTGAAGTACTAAAGCAGTTTAAATTCTCTGACCGGGGCTCGTTAGTGCCCATAGATCTATCTTTAGGATTCACGTCAATTAGGAGCTCAGTTTCCTAATTCTTAGATTACCAGACTATAAAGGGGTGATATCCGGTGTACTCATAACTCATTCGAAGAATGTTTTTAAGTACTTGTGTCTATATCATCAAACATTTTTAAAAGCATTTCATGTATTCACAGTTCAAAATATATTTCTAAAAGCATTTAATAAAGCAGTTGTAAAAACAGCGCATGTATTCTCAGTCCCAAAAATATATATTGCAAAAGCATTTAAAAAGGGAGCAAATGAAACTCACAATACGATATTTTGTAGTAAAAATATGCATACGACGGAACTGAACAATGCAGGGTTAGCCTCGGATTCACGAACCTATATCATTTGTATATATATTAACACACATAATCGAAATCGAATAAATATATATATTATCATTAATAATATACTCGTTAAATTATTTGTTATATAGATATAGATATATTTAATTTACATATTTTATTTAACTAGTGTTTATCTTTAATTATAACATGTTAATAATAATAATAATTTATATTAGAGTTTATATATGATAAAATATATGTATATATATTAATTGATATATTTTATATATAGCTTAGTTACTATCTTTTTAATAATAAAATTATATTGATATGTAATATTAATATTCTTGTAATGTAATTTTTTTATATAAAAATATCTATTTGTAATAATACTAATGATAATAATAATACTAACAATGATAACAATAACGATAATAATAATGATAATTAGTAATATTAATAACATAATAATAATAATAACAATAATAATAATAATAATAATAATAATAATAATAATAATAATAATAATAATAATAATAATAATAATAATAATAATAATAATAATAATAATAATAATAATAATAATGATAATAATAATAATAAAAGATCACAACCTTTGTAGAAACAGCTTAAAAAATTATAGCCACTTCCCGGGCTCGAACCCGTGACCTCCCGCTTAACCGAAAACACCCATTACCATCCGATTAGTTCTATTTTTCTGATTAAGTTACAGATCTGATTTAATTTAACTCATTCTTTTCTGTTTCTACTTTCTTCTCCTCCTTTCTCTCTAAACAATCAACCAATTCACCAAATTTACCAGTAATACTTATGCTTAGTTTTAGGACTAAAAATAGATACAAAACCAATAAATTAGTGCTTAAATGTTTTGAAAGAAAAAAAATAAAAGAAACAAACATATAAGCTGTTGTCGCTGCTATTGATAAAAAAAATTTGATTTTCAATTTTTATAACGCTATAGATGAAGATTATGAAATGCCCCGTTCTTATTGATTAAAAACGTTCCATATTAATTAATTTCGTTGTGAGGTTTTGACCTCTATATGAGACGTTTTTCAAAGACTGCATTCATTTTAAAACAAACCATAACCTTTATTTCATCAATAAAGGTTTAAAAAGCTTTACGTAGATTATCAAATAATGATAATCTAAAATATCATGTTTACACACGACCATTACATAATGGTTTACAATACAAATATGTTACAACGAAATAAGTTTCTTGAATGCAGTTTTTACACAATATCATACAAGCATGGACTCCAAATCTCATCCTTATTTAAGTATGCGACAGCGGAAGCTCTTAATAATCACCTGAGAATAAACATGCTTAAAACGTCAACAAAAATATTGGTGAGTTATAGGTTTAACCTATATATTATCAAATCATAATTATAGACCACAAGATTTCATGTTTCAATACACATCCCATACATAAAGATAAAAATCATTCATATGGTGAACACCTGGTAACCGACATTAACAAAATGCATATATAAGAATATCCCCATCATTCCAGGACACCCTTCGGATATGATATAAATTTTGAAGTACTAAAGCATCCGGTACTTTGGATGGGGTTTGTTAGGCCTAATAGATCTATCTTTAGGATTCGCGTCAATTAGGGTGTCTGTTCCCTAATTCTTAGATTACCAGACTAAATAAAAAGAGGCATATTCGATTTCGATAATTCAACCATAGAATGTAGCTTCACGTACTTGTGTCTATTTTGTAAATCATTTATAAAACCTGCATGTATTCTCATCCCAAAAATATTAGATTTTAAAAGTGGGACTATAACTCACTTTCACAGATTTTTTACTTCGTTGGGAAGTAAGACTTGGCCACTGGTCGATTCACGAACCTATAACAAATATGTACATATATATCAAAGTATGTTCAAAATATATTTACAACACTTTTAATACATTTTGATGTTTTAAGTTTATTAAGTCAGCTGTCCTCGTTAGTGACCTACAACTAGTAGTCCACAGTTAGATGTACAGAAATAAATCGATATATATTATCTTGAATCAATCCACGACCCAGTGTATACATATCTCAGTATTGATCACAACTCAAACTATATATATTTTGGAATCAACCTCAACCCTGTATAGCTAACTCCAATATTCACATATAGAGTGTCTATGGTTGTTCCGAAATATATATAGATGTGTCGACATAATAGGTCGAAACATTGTATACGTGTCTATGGTATCTCAAGATTACATAATATACAATACAAGTTGATTAAGTTATGGTTGGAATAGATTTGTTACCAATTTTCACGTAGCTAAAATGAGTAGTTTTTACCAATTTTGTTTTGCTCGCCATTTCTTCGTTTCTAATCCGTTTTGAGTGATTTAAGCGGCCACGGTTTCGTATTGATCTTGAATTTATGAAAATAAACAGAAAAGGTATAGGTTTATAGTCGGAAATATAAGTTATAAGTCATTTTTGAAAGAGGTAGTCATTTTCGTCGAAAGAACGACATCTTGATGACTGTTTTGAAAAACATACTTTCACTTTGAGTTTAACCATGATTTTTGGATATGGTTTCATGTTCATAAGAAAAATAATTTTCCCAGAAGTATAGCTTTTAAATCTAAGTTTTTCATAGTTTTTAATTATCCAAACCAAAACAGCCCCCGGTTGTAACTACGACGGCGTAAATCCGGTTTTATGGTGTTTATCGTATTTCCGGGTTTTAAATCATTAAGTTAGCATATCATATAGATATAGATCATGTGTATAGTTGATTTTAAAAGTATAGTTAGAAGGATTAACTTTATTTGCGAACAAGTTTAGAATTAACTAAACTTTGTTCTAGTGATTACAAGTTTACCACTTCGAATATGATAGCTTTTTATGTATGAATCAAATGATGTTAAGAACATCATTACTACCTTAAGTTCCTTGAATAAACCTACTGGAAAATATAAAAATGGATCTAGCTTCAACGGATCCTTGGATGGCTCGAAGTTCTTGAAGCAGAATCATGACACGAAAACAAGTTCAAGTAAGATCATCACTTGAAATAAGATTGTTATAATTATAGAAATTGAACTAAAGTTTGAATATGATTATTACCTTTTCTTAGAATGATAACCTACTGTAAGAAACAAAGATTTCTTGAGGTTGGACGATCACCTTACAAGATTGGAAGTGAGCTAGCAAACTTGAAAGTGTTGTTGGTGTGTTCTTGAGTTGTTGTTTTGTATGTTGATCTAGTTTAGGATTTATAAACTAGATTGAGCTAGATTATGAAGAAAAAGATGAAGAACACTTATAAAAAATGAAGAACACTTGAGAGAGAGTAATTTGATTCATAAAAATTGCAAAATGAAAGTGTTATGGAGAGTAAACAAAAATGTGAATGAGGAGTACTTTTAATGGCTCCATTAGTTTGTAATTTTGTGTAATAATTCTAGCTAGTTGCCAAATGATGGTTCCCACAAGATTAGGTAGCTCACATGGGCTGCTAAGAGCTAATCATTGGAGTGTATATACCAATAGTACATACATCTAAAAGCTGTGTATTGTACGAGTACAAATACGGGTGCATACGAGTAGAATTGTTGATGAAACTGAACGAGGATGTAATTGTAAGAATTTTTGTTAAGTAGAAGTATTTTGATAAGTGTCTTGAAGTCTTTCAAAAGTGTATGAATACATATTAAAACACTACATGTATATACATTTTAACTGAGTCGTTAAGTCATCGTTAGTCGTTACATGTAAGTGTTGTTTTGAAACCTTTAGGTTAACGATCTTGTTAAATGTTGTTAACCCAAAGTTTATAATATCAAATGAGATTTTAAATTATTATATTATCATGATATTATGATATATTAATATATCTTAATATGATATATATACATTTAAATGTCGTTACAACGATAATCGTTACATATATGTCTAATCCTTAAGTTAGTAGTCTTGTTTTTACTTATGTAGTTCATTGTTAATACACTTAATGATATATTTAATTATCATATTATCATGTTATATATAATATAACAATGTATTAATATGCTTGATATATATTTAGTAAGACGTGGTTATAACGATAATCGTTATATGTATCGTTTCGAGTTTCATACGTCAATAGTCTCCTTTTTAAGTATATAACTTATTGTTACTCTTTTTAATGAGATACTTGATGATCATTATATCATGTTAAACATATATATTTATTCATTTATGTATCATCATTTCATATACAACTTATAGCGTTCGTGAATCATTGGTCAAACTGGGTAATCAGACGTTTACAAAATTTACGTTTCAATTAACCAAGTCTTAACAAGTTTGATTGCTTAACATGTTGGAAACATTTAATCATGTAAATATAGTTTTCATTAAACATATAATCATAGAAAGGTTCGGAAAAGTTCGGGTCACTACAGTACCTACCCGTTAAATAAATTTCGTCCCGAAATTTTAAGCGATTGGAGGTGTTGGCTCATCTTCTGGAAATAAGTGCGGGTACTTCTTCTTCATCTTATCTTCTCATTCCTAGGTGAACTCGGGTCCTCTACGAGTATTCCATCGAACCTTAACAATCGGTATCTTTTTTTGTTTAAGTCTCTTAACCTCACGATCCATTATTTCAACGGGTTCTTCAATGAATTGAAGTTTTTCATTTATTTGGATTTCGTCCAACGGAATAGTGAGATCTTCTTTAGTGAGTTGTTGAGGTAACTCAAGTCGGTAACCTACTGGTCCGACACGATCAATAATCTTGACTGGTCCAATATACCTTGGATTTAATTTCCCTCGTTTACCAAATCGAACACGACCTTTCCAAGGTGCAACCTTAAGCATGACCATCTCTCCAATTTCAAATTTTATATCTTTTATTTTAATGTCAGCGTAGCTCTTTTGTCGACTTTGGGCGGTTTTCAACCTTTGTTGAATTTGGATGATCTTCTCAGTAGTTTCTTGTATTATCTTCGGACCCGTAATCTGTCTATCCCCCACTTCACTCCAACAAATCGGAGACCTGCACTTTCTACCATAAAGTGCTTCAAACGGCACCATCTCAATGCTTGAATGGTAGATATTGTTGTAGGAAAATTCTGCTAACGGTAGATGTCGATCCCAACTGTTTCCGAAATCAAAAACACATGCTCGTAGCATGTCTTCAAGCATTTGTATCGTCCTTTCGCTCTGCCCATCAGTTTGTGGATGATAGGCAGTACTCATGTCTAGACGAGTTCCTAATGCTTGCTGTAATGTCTGCCAGAATCTTGAAATAAATCTGCCATCCCTATCAGAGATAATAGAGATTGGTATTCCATGTCTGGAGACGACTTCCTTCAAATACAGTCGTGCTAACTTCTCTATCTTGTCATCTTCTCTTATTGGCAGGAAGTGTGCTGATTTGGTGAGACGATCAACTATTACCCAAATAGTATCAAAACCACTTGCCGTCCTTGGCAATTTAGTGATGAAATCCATGGTAATGTTTTCCCATTTCCATTCCGGGATTTCGGGTTGTTGAAGTAGACCTGATGGTTTCTGATGCTCCGCTTTGACCTTAGAACACGTCAAACATTCCTCTACGTATTTAGCAATATCGGCTTTCATACCTGGCCACCAAAAATGTTTCTTGAGATCCTTGTACATCTTTCCCGTTCCAGGATGTATTGAGTATCTAGTTTTATGAGCTTCTCTAAGTACCATTTCTCTCATATCTCTAAACTTTGGTACCCAAATTCTTTCAGCCCTATACCGGGTTCCGTCTTCCTGAATATTAAGATGCTTCTTCGATCCTTTGGGTATTTCATCCTTTAAATTTCCCTCTTTTAAAACTCCTTGTTGCGCCTCCTTTATTTATGTAGTAAGGTTATTGTGAATCATTATATTCATAGATTTTACTCGAATGGGTTCTCTGTCCTTCCTGCTCAAAGCGTCAGCTACCACATTTGCCTTCCTCGGGTGGTAACGAATCTCAAAGTCGTAATCATTCAACAATTCAATCCACCTACGCTGCCTCATATTCAGTTGCTTCTGATTAAATATATGTTGGAGACTTTTGTGGTCGGTATATATAACACTTTTGACCCCATATAAATAATGCCTCCAAGTCTTTAATGCAAAAACAACAGCACCCAATTCCAAATCGTGAGTCGTATAATTTTGCTCGTAAATCTTCAATTGTCTAGACGCATAAGCAATCACCTTCGTTCATTGCATTAATACACAACCGAGACCTTGCTTTGATGCGTCACAATAAATCACAAAATCATCATTCCCTTCAGGCAATGACAATATAGGTACCGTAGTTAGCTTTTTCTTCAATAACTGAATGCCTTCTCTTGTTCATCCTTTCATTCAAATTTCTTCCCTTTATGCGTTAATGCAGTCAAGGGTTTTGCTATTTTGGAGAAATCTTGGATGAATCTTCCGTAGTAACCAGCCAATCCTAAAAATTGACGTATATGCTTCGGAGTTTTTGGGGTTTTCCACTTTTCAACGGTTTTGATCTTTGCTGGGTCCACCTGGATACCTTCTTTGTTCACTATGTGACCGAGGAATTGAACTTCTTCCAACCAAAATGCACACTTTGAAAACTTAGCGTACAGTTTTTCTTTCCTCAATACTTCTAGCACTTTTCTCAAATGTTCTTCGTGCTCTTGATCATTCTTTGAGTAAATAAGTATGTCATCGATGAAAACAATGACAAACTTGTCAAGATATGGCCCACACACTCGGTTCATAAGGTCCATGAACACAGCTGTTGCGTTAGTCAATCTAAACGGCATAACCATAAACTCGTAATGACCATAACGCGTCCTAAAAGTAGTTTTTGGAATATCATCCTCCTTTACTCACATTTGATGATATCCAGAACGTAAATCGATCTTCGAATAAACCGACGAGCCTTGTAGTTGATCAAATAAGTCATCAATTCTTGGCAGTGGATAACGGTTTTTGATGGTAAGTTTGTTCAACTCTCTGTAGTCAATACACAACCTAAATGTACCATCCTTCTTCTTGACAAACAAAACAGGAGCTCCCCATGGTGACGTGCTTGATCGAATGAAACCACGTTCTAATAGTTCTTGCAGTTGACTTTGCAGTTCTTTCATCTCGCTGGGTGCGAGTCTGTAAGGAGCACGAGCTATTGGTGCAGCTCCTGGTACAAGATCTATTTGAAATTCAACAGATCGATGTGGAGGTAGTCCCGGTAATTCTTTCGAAAATACATCGGGAAATTCTTTTGCGACAAAAAACATCATTGATGTTCTTTTCTTCAGTTTGTACTTTCTCGACATGTGCTAGAACAGCATAGCAACCTTTTCTTATTAGTTTTTGTGCCTTCAAATTACTAATAAGATGTAGCTTCGTGTTGCCCTTTTCTCCGTACACCATTAAGGGTTCTTCTTCTTCTCGTACAATGCGAATTGCATTTTTGTAACATACAATCTCTGCTTTCATCTTCTTCAGCCAGTCCATGCCAACTATTACATCAAAACTCCCTAACTCTACTGGTATCAAATCAATCTTAAATATTTCGCTACCCAGTTTAATTTCTCAATTCCGGCATATATTATCTGCTGAAATTAATTTACCGTTTGCTAATTCGAGTAAAAATTTACTATCCAACGGCGTCAATGGACAACTTAATTTAGCACAACAATCTCTACTCATATAGCTTCTATCCGCACCCGAATCAAATAAAACGTAAGCAGATTTATTGTCAATAAGAAACGTACTCGTAACAAGCTCCGGGTCTTCCTGTGCCTCTGCCGCATTAATATTGAAAACTCTTCCGCGGCCTTGTCCATTCGTGTTCTCCTGGTTCGGGCAATTTATAATAATGTGGCCCGGTTTTCCACATTTATAACAAACTACATTGGCATAACTTGCTCCGACACTACTTGTTCCGCCATTACTCATTCCGACACCATTTGTTCCTTTCGTTATGTTAACCCCTGGTCCGTAGACCTCACATTTCACCGCGCTATGACCATTTCTTTTACACTTGTTGCAAAATTTGGTGCAGAGCCCCGAGTGATATTTTTCACACCTTTGGCATAGCTGCTTCTAATTGTTGTTGTTGTTGCGGTTGTTATTGTTGTTGGGATGATTGTTGTAGTTGCTGTTGTTGTTGTTGTTGTTGTTGTTGTTGTTGTTGTTGGGCCGTTTGTTGTAGTTGCGATTGATGTTGCGATTGTTGGGATAGTTGTTGCGATTATTGTTGTAATTGCTGTTGTTGTTGTATTGGTGATTCTTATCACCGTTTTCCTCCCACTTTCTTTTGACTTGCTTCACATTGGCCTCTTCAGCCGTCTATTCTTTAATTCTTTCCTCAATCTGGTTCACTAGTTTGTGAGCCATTCTACATGCCTGTTGTATGGAGGCGGGCTCGTGTGAACTTATATCTTCTTGGATTCTTTCCGGTAATCCTTTCACAAACGCGTCGATCTTCTCTTCCTCATCTTCGAACGCTCCCGGACACAATAGGCATAATTATGTGAATAGTCTTTCATACGTGGTAATATCAAATCCTTGGGTCCGTAACCCTCTAAGTTCTATCTTGAGCTTATTGACGTCGGTTCTGGGACTGTACTTCTCGTTCATCAAGTGCTTGAATGCTGACCACGGTAGTGCGTAAGCATCATCTTGTCCCACTTGCTCTAGATAGGTATTCCACCATGTTAACGCAGTACCTTTGAAGGTATGCGTAGCGTACTTCACTTTGTCCTCTTCAGTACACTTACTTATGACAAACACCGATTCGACCTTCTCGGTCCACCATTTCAATCCGATCGGTCCTTCGGTTCCATCAAATTCCAAAGGTTTGCAGGCAGTGAATTCTTTGTAGGTGCATCCTACACGATTTCCTGTACTGCTAGATCCAAGGTTATTGTTGGTATGTAGCGCAGCCTATACTGCGGCTATGTTTGAAGCAAGAAAGGCACGAAATTCCTCTTCGCTCATATTCAAGGTGTGTCGAGTAGTTGGTGCCATTTCCTTCAAAATAGTTAAATGAAACAAGTTAATCATACAGAATATTAAGAGTAGTCAATAGTGTCTCGTAGCATAATATGAACTCATTTATAAAAGCTTTTTCTTCATATTAGCGTTTTATAAGTTTAAATTCGGGTAGTACCTACCCGTTAAGTTCATACTTAGTAGCTAATATACAATTCAACTACTACAATTCTATATGAAAAACTGATTATAATAATATTTTTCGTTCAAACTTTTACACAATATTTTACAAACTTACAATACCGCTTATTTTACATATAGCATGAAATATAGCACACAATAAATTTGATACAAGATGGTTGTGAAGATAATTCTAGCTAGTACACAAGTCGTTCAGCAAAGGCAATAAAGACACGTAATTCATACGTCCAGAAACAAGTCATGCATTCTGGTTTTACTAGTACTACTTCCCATCCTTGGTCTTGTGGAACATAACTGTCATGGCCGTTGATAAGACAGCGTGTTGTAACGTCGTCAAAGGGACGAGGGTTACGTAATGTCCAACAGTCCCGTAACAATCTAAAAACCTCATTTCTTACCCCAATTACCGACTCCGTCACTTGTGGGAATGTTTTGTTTAATAGTTGTAGCCCGATGTTCTTGTTCTCACTTTGGTGAGAAGCGAATATTACTAACCCGTAAGCATAACATGCTTCTTTATGTTGCATGTTAGCCGCTTTTTCTAAATCACGAAGTCCTATATTCGGATATGTTGAGTCAAAATAATTTCTTAACCCGTTGCGTAAAATAGCATTTGGGTTCCCCGCCATATATGCGTCAAAGTAAACACATCGTAACTTATGGATTTCCCAATGTGATATCCCCCATCTTTCGAACGAAAGTCTTTTATAAATTAAGGCATTCTTGGAACGTTCTTCGAATGTCTTACAAACCGATCTCGCCTTAAATAGTTGTGCTGAGGAATTCTGACCGACTCTAGACAAGATTTCATCAATCATGTCTCCGGGTAGGTCTCTTAAAATATTGGGTTGTCTATCCATTTTGTGTTTTTATACTGTAAAATAGACAAGAGTTAGATTCATAAAAAAAATACTTATAATACAAGCAATTTTTACATATATCATAAAGCATAAGCACACTATATTACATATATTACACCACACGAATACAACTATCTTATTCTGACTCGCTCGTTTCTTCTTTTTCGATTTTGGTTCGTTTTGCCAAGTTTCTAGGGATATATGATGTTCCCCTAATACGAGCCGTCGTTTTCCATATTGGTTTAGAAAAACCTGGTGGTTTAGAGGTTCCCGGGTTATTGTCACAACTTAAGAAATACGGGTGTTGACGATACATATAAAGTTCATCGGGTTTGGAATCAAATTTCTCTATTTTTATGCCCTTTCCCTTATTGTTCTCTTTTACCTTATTAAATTGTATTGGGATAATTTCTATAACATCATCGGAATCCTTGTCGGGATCCGATTCATCGAAGAATTGGTAATCCTCCAAATACTTTGCTTCCTTGGCGGAAACACCATTGACCATAATTAACTTTGGTCGGTTAGTTGAGGATTTTCTTCTACTTAACCGTTTTATTATTTCCCCCACTGGTTCTATTTCTTCTTTCGGTTCCAATTCTTCTTCCGGTTCTGACTCTTCTTCCGGTTCCTCTTCGGGAACTTGTGAATCAGTGCACGAATCATTCCAATTTACATTTGACTCTTTATTATTATTAGGTGAGTCAATGGGACTTGTTCTAGAGGTAGGCGTCTATCACATAATATCAAACACGTTAAGAGATTAATATATCACATAATATTCACATGTTAAAAATATATAGTTTCCAACAAAACTTGTTAAGCAATCATTTTTCAAGTAAACACGGTCGAAGTCCAGACTCACTAATGCATCCTAACAAACTCGATAAGACACACTAATGCAAAATTCTGGTTCTCTAAGACCAACGCTCGGATACCAACTGAAATGTCCCGTTCTTATTGATTAAAAACGTTCCATATTAATTGATTTCGTTGTGAGGTTTTGACCTCTATATGAGACGTTTTTCAAAGACTGCATTCATTTTAAAACAAACCATAACCTTTATTTCATCAATAAAGGTTTAAAAAGCTTTATGTAGATTATCAAATAATGATAATCTAAAATATCCTGTTTACACACGATCATTACATAATGGTTTGCAATACAAATATGTTACATCGACATATGTTTCTTGAATGCAGTTTTTACACAATATCATACAAACATGGACTCTAAATCTTGTCCTTATTTTAGTATGCAATAGCGGAAGCTCTTAGTATTCACCTGAGAATAAAAATGCTTTAAACGTCAACAAAAATGTTGGTGAGTTATAGGTTTAACCTATATATATATATATATATATATATATATATATATATATATATATATATATATATATATATATATATATATATATATATATCAAATCATAACAATAGACCACAAGATTTCATATTTCAATACGCATCCCATACATAGAGATAAAAATCATTCATATGGTGAACACCTGGTAACCGACATTAACAAGATGCATATATAAGAATATCCCCATCATTCCGGGACACCCTTCGGATATGATATAAATTTCGAAGTACTAAAGCATCCGGTACTTTGGATGGGGTTTGTTAGGCCCAATAGATCTATCTTTAGGATTCGCGTCAATTAGGGTGTATGTTCCCTAATTCTTAGATTACCAGACTTAATAAAAAGGGGCATATTCGATTTCGATAATTCAACCATAGAATGTAGTTTCACGTACTTGTGTCTATTTTGTAAATCATTTATAAAACCTGCATGTATTCTCATCCCAAAAATATTAGATTTTAAAAGTGGGACTATAACTCACTTTCACAGATTTTTTACTTCGTCGGGAAGTAAGACTTGGCCACTGGTCGATTCACGAACCTATAACAAATATGTACATATATATCAAAGTATGTTCAAAATATATTTACAACACTTTTAATACATTTTGATGTTTTAAGTTTATTAAGTCAGCTGTCCTCGTTAGTGACCTACAACTAGTAGTCCACAGTTAGATGTACAGAAATAAATCGATATATATTATCTTGAATCAATCCACGACCCAGTGTATACATATCTCAGTATTGATCACAACTCAAACTATATATATTTTGGAATCAACCTCAACCCTGTATAGCTAACTCCAACATTCACATATAGAGTGTCTATGGTTGTTCCGAAATATATATAGATGTGTCGACATGATAGGTCAAAACATTGTATACATGTCTATGGTATCTCAAGATTACATAATATACAATACAAGTTGATTAAGTTATTGTTGGAATAGATTTGTTACCAATTTTCACGTAGCTAAAATGAGTAGTTTTTACCAATTTTGTTTTGCTCGCCATTTCTTCGTTTCTAATCCGTTTTGAGTGATTTAAGCGGCCAAGGTTTTGTATTGAACTTGACTTTATGAAACTAAACAGAAAAGGTATAGGTTTATAGTCGGAAATACAAGTTACAAGTCATTTTTGAAAGAGGTAGTCATTTTCGTCGAAAGAACGACATCTTGATGACTGTTTTGAAAAACATACTTTCACTTTGAGTTTAACCATGATTTTTGGATATGGTTTCATGTTCATAAGAAAAATCATTTTCCCAAAAGTATAGCTTTTAAATCAAAGTTTTTCATAGTTTTTAATTATCCAAACCAAAACAGCCCCCGGTTGTAACTACGACGGCGTAAATCCGATTTTATGGTGTTTATCGTGTTTCCGGGTTTTAAATCATTAAGTTAGCATATCATATAGATATAGATCATGTGTATAGTTTATTTTAAAAGTGTAGTTAGAAGGATTAACTTTATTTGCAAACAAGTTTAGAATTAACTAAACTATGTTCTAGTGATTATAAGATTACCACTTCGAATATGATTGCTTTTTATGTATGAGTCGAATGATGTTAAGAACATCATTACTACCTTAAGTTCCTTGGATAAACCTACTGGAAAAGAGAAAAATGGATCTAGTTTCAACGGATCCTTGGATGGCTCGAAGTTCTTGAAGCAGAATCATGACACGAAAACAAGTTCAAGTAAGATCATCACTTGAAATAAGATTGTTATAATTATAGAAATTGAACCAAAGTTTGAATATGATTATTACCTTGTATTAGAATGATAACCTACTGTAAGAAACAAAGATTTCTTAAGGTTGGATGATCACCTTACAAGATTGGAAGTGAGCTAGCAAACTTGAAAGTGTTGTTGGTGTGTTCTTGAGTTGTTGTTTTGTATGTTGATCTAGTTTAGGATTTATGAACTAGATTGAGCTAGATTATGAAGAAAAAGATGAAGAACACTTAGAACAAATGAAGAACACTTGAGAGAGAGTAATTTGATTCATAAAAATTGCAAAATGAAAGTGTTATGGAGAGTAAACAAAAATGTGAATGAGGAGTACTTTTAATGGCTCCATTAGTTTGTAATTTTGTGTAATAATTCTAGCTAGTTGCCAAATGATGGTTCCCACAAGGTTAGGTAGCTCACATGGGCTGCTAAGAGCTGATCATTGGAGTGTATATACCAATAGTACATACATCTAAAAGCTGTGTATTGTACGAGTACGAATACGGGTGCATACGAGTAGAATTGTTGATGAAACTGAACGAGGATGTAATTGTAAGCATTTTTGTTAAGTAGAAGTATTTTGATAAGTGTCTTGAAGTCTTTCAAAAGTGTATGAATACATATTAAAACACTACATGTATATACATTTTAACTGAGTCGTTAAGTCATCGTTAGTCGTTACATGTAAGTGTTGTTTTGAAACCTTTAGGTTAACGATCTTGTTAAATGTTGTTAACCCAAAGTTTATAATATCAAATGAGATTTTAAATTATTATATTATCATGATATTATGATATATTAATAAATCTTAATATGATATATATACATTTAAATGTCGTTACAACGATAATCGTTACATATATGTCTCGTTTCGAAATCCTTAAGTTAGTAGTTTTGTTTTTACTTATGTAGTTCATTGTTAATACACTTAATGATATATTTAATTATCATATTATCATGTTATATATAATATAACAATGTATTAATATGCTTCATATATATTTAGTAAGACGTGGTTATAACGATAATCGTTATATGTATCGTTTCGAGTTTCATACGTCAATAGTCTCCTTTTTAAGTATATAACTTATTGTTACTATTTTTAATGAGATACTTGATGATCATTATATCATGTTAAACATATATATTTATTCATTTATGTATCATCATGTCATATACAACTTATAGCGTTCGTGAATCATTGGTCAAACTGGGTAATCAGACGTTTACAAAATTTCCGTTTCAATTAACCAAGTCTTAACAAGTTTGATTGCTTAACATGTTGGAAACATTTAATCATGTAAATATAGTTTTCATTAAATATATAATCATAGAAAGGTTCGGAAAAGTTCGGGTCACCACAGATTATAACACGAATTAGTTTGCTAATCATATATAAAAGTTATTGGAATCGTCAATTGAATTTAAAACATCAAAACAAGCTCTAATTTCTTGATGAACAAATTGGTTGACTTTTGAGAAAATAACTTTGACTCGCAAATTCGAATTCGTTATTAGGAATTGGGATTTGAGAGTTTGCATAAAGTTTAAATGAATTATTCCTAACAACTTTACATTTATACATTTTGAAAATTCGTTCGTATTCGAAATAAGACCAAAAAGTGTAAGAACAGAGGTTTTTCGTATGGGTTTTTGATTTTTTTTTCCATTTCCAATTGCAGTTAAGGATTTATATAATATGTTGAATAATTGAAGTAGAAACATGACTGCATTATCTGAAATCGACTTGTAACAGATTGGACAGAAAATTCAATCTTGTGCAGTAACTGGAAGAAAATTTAAACAGATACAAATAAAAATTGAAATTGATTTGTACTGATTTTTGGCTATATCTATGATTCGATTTCAACTGGTGGAGACAGGAAAACAATTGTATACAGATTGATAGAAATGTGTAACTCATTTGGTTTCTATTGGATTTATAAATTTATATTAATATTTAGTATATATAAATATAAATATATTAATAATAATAATCATACCTTTAACATTAATAATACTAAAAATAATAATACTAATATTAATATTAAGTAGATTGATAATTATTAATAATAATATTAATAATGATCTTAAAAATAATAATTATAATAAATAATAATAATTATAATGAAAATGGTAATAATATTATTAATGATAATAATACTAATTATAATAATGCTAATAATAATATTCGTAATAATATTACTATAACCATTTATATATAACAATTTCGTATCCATAGATTATATATAATATTAATATCACTAATATTAATATTAATATTGAAAGTAATAACAATATTATTATAATAATTATTTATATGATTGAATCTAATATATTTTTAATTATGTATTACTTATATTATATAATATCATAGTTTAATATTTGATATATATATATATATATATATATATATATATATATATATATATATATATATATATATATATATATATATATATTACAATACATTAGTTATTAATAGAAATCTTTTATATATATCTATACAGGTTCATAAAAATATTATATATCTATTTATATATATTCTTTGTAATAATAACTTAATTATTTTGTTTATTATTTTACATTTTTAATTCTAATCGTTTAATGAATACTTTATTAATTCAAATTATTATATATATATATATATATATATATATATATATATATATATATATATATATATATATATATATATATATATATATATATATATATATATACATTTACATATTTATTTACAACAATTGTTCGTGAATCGTGTGACGACCCGAAAATTTCTGACCAAATTTAAACTTAATTTTATATGGTTTCTACATGATAAGCAAAGTCTTATTAATTGATCCTCAAAATTTTTGAACTATTTTCATATATTCATTTGACCTTTGGCTATGCCCGACGATTCACGAACAATTGTGTGTAATTAAATATATAAAATAAATAAATATATGTAAATATAAATATAAGTATATATATATATATATATATATATATTAATTTGAATTAGATATGTTAAGTAATATACTAAATAATTAAGATGTTATCAAAACAAATATACATAGAAATATATATGAATTTTGTACACAATTAATATCACATGAGTATAGTAATGTAAAAAAATAATATATGTAAATATTCAATAAAAGTTATTATATAATTCAGTACATAAATATTAACATTAATATCAGTATTATTTATTATTATAAATTTATTATCATTATTATTATCTTTATCAATATTAGTATCATTAATATCATTATAGTTATTGGAAAATAATACAATTTATTAATACAACATTAATAAAATTAGTATTCCTATTACTACTAGTCAATATTATAAATTATATTTAATCAATATTGATATTACTAGTATATTTAATTATTTATTAAAAATAATTATGAAAATTATATAAATAATAAAAAGGGTACCAGTTTGTTACAAGCACCTTTCATACTTTATTTTCTGTCCTTAAAAGAGATTCAGTCGAGATTGAATCCACACAAAACACCAAAATCAGTTAAGATCATAATCTACATTAATTTTTTTCTATTATTAATCGTACCATCTGTGAAGTTTCATTCGATATAAAAATCAACAAATTCTTGTGTGATTCAGTCATTTTAATTTCTCTCCAAAATCCTTATCAATTACCATTCAAAATTAATTCAAATTATTGAATTAAAACCAAAAATATAAATGAAAAAAAAAACGACTGCTATGTATATTCATCTTTTTGCTCATAATTCGATACTGAATGAAATTTCAAAATTCTTAAATGTAGTCTTGTTATGAAACTATAGGTTTAACTTTCTGCAAAGTTTGAAAACCCAATTCTTTAAATTGAAATCTAATTTTTCGAGTCAAGGTTTGGTTTTCAAAGTCAACCGAAGAGTTCATTGTGAAATTCGAATTCTGTTTCTTGTTTTATGATCAATTAATGATCCAAATAGTTTCTAGGAGTCATTTACAACGTATTTCTTGTTGAAATTTTAGCATAAAAGCGTTTAGATTTTTGAATCAGAGATTGTGTTCATATTTTTTTTTCCGAACAACAGCTACTGCTGTTTGATTTAAAATTTTTGTTTTGTTTTGTTGTTATTTGTTAATTCAATTACACAAAAACCAAACCTATTTGTTTCTGTTATAATACCCAAACCCAACAAATTAATTCAAAATTTTGATTATGGTACATGAGATCGAACTGTTATGGGTAGAAGATGAAGGAAACAGATTATAACTGGTTTAAATAAATGTAAAACGCGTATTATTCCAGAAAACAGAATAGCTTGGATGGTTTGGTGTAGTGTTGGGTTAACGAGAGGTCTCGGGTTCGATCCCGGTTTGGTGCAATTCTTTTTATAAAATCCTTAGAAGGTAGTTCTTTATATAAAAAGTTTATTTATTATTAGTATTGTTATTATTATTAATGTTATATTGATTAGTGTTGTTATTTATTATTATCACTATTTTAATTATGGTAAGTATATTATTATTATTATGTTATTCCTAATAAAAGCATTAACCATCAAACATTCTTATTATTATAAATATAGTTACAATTATAATTATTATTATTATTGTAAGTAAGTAATATCATTATTGTAAATATTATGTTTATGTAAGATGAACATTAAAATTTTATTTATGATTATCATTATTATTATTATTAATTATTGTTATTTTTACAAGTATTATAATTATTATCATAACTAAATTTTATTATTATTATCATTAGTATTTATATTAAGATTATTATTATTATCATTAATATGATTATTAGAATTATTATTTAACATGAGTATTATTATTATGTAATTACTAAAATTATATTCACAACAATCATTAACAGAAAAATTAATATTTTTATAGTTATTATAATTAATATCATTAGTATTGCCAATAATAAAGTTATTAACATTATTATTTTAGTAAAGTATCAATATTATTATTTTCAATATTAATATAACTTTTGTATCATTAAAATTACTATTAATAATAAACCAATAATATATATATATATATATATATATATATATATATATATATATATATATATATATATATATATATATATATATATATATATAACATATTTAAAACATATAACATAACAAAAATAAATATTTTCATATACGAAAAATAATATATGAGGTATATATATATTATTAAAATAAAAATGATATAATTAATAAATTAAATATATATATATGAATGTATTCGATTACGGGTGTGTGTATTAATAGATATACAAATGATATAGGTTCGTGAATCCAAGGTCAACCCTATACTTGTTCAATGACGTTATATGTATTTTTACTACAAAATACATTAGGTGAGTTTCATTACTCCCTTTTTATATATATTCTTGGGCTGAGAATACATGCGCTGTTTTATAAATATTTTACGAAATAGGCACAAGTACTAAAACTAATTCTATGTGGGTTTAAACCAGAAATATACCCTTAGCTTGGTAACATTAAACTACTTGTCTATGTACGGTAAGCGCGAATCCTAAAGATAGATCTATTGGGCCTGACAAACCCCATCCTGACTATGGGATGCTTTAGTACTTCGAGGTTATTTTAAACACACCTGATCTGGTGTACTTCAGAGGGTAAAACGTGAACGTTAAGGCTTGTTACCGGGTGCCTACAACTTATAGAATACTTTTATACACTTACGAGTGTACATATATTTATAAACAGAAATCTTGTGGTCTATTAAAATGATGAAAATGAATGATTATGATAAACTAATGAACTCACCAACCTTTTGGTTGACACTTGAAAGCATGTTTATTCTCAGGTACGAAGGAAATCTTCCGCTGTGCATTTGCTCATTTTAGAGATATTACTTGGAGTCATTCATGACGTATTTCAAAAGACGTTACATTCGAGTCGTCGTGTTCATCAAGATTATTACTAAGTCAATTATAGTTGGATATATTATGAAACGTATACATGCCGTCAACTTTCGATGTAAAGCAAGTTTGTCTTTTAAAAACGAATGTAATGTTTGTAAAATATATCATATAGAGGTCAAGTAGCTCGCGATGTAATCAACTATTGTGAATCGTTTGTAATCGATATGGACTTCGTCCAGATGGATTAGGACGGGTCTTTACAAATCATCAGGAATAGTTAAAGGTCAAATGAATCGATGTAAATAGTTCAAAAATTTTGTGACTCAACATTACAGACTTTGCTTATCATGTCGAGATAATATTAAGATTAAAGTTTAAATTTGATCGAAAATTTCCGGGTCGTCACAATAGTGGTGATCTATGGTGAGTTTGATGAAGGTGATGTCCGGTTATGGTGATTATAAAGAAAGGTGGTGATTGATGGTTGTTTCTCAAACAAAAAAAAAGAACAGGAGGTCGTGAAGTGGTGGTGAATTAAAGGTGGGTTTCGTTTGGTATAAGGAAGAAGAACAAATGGGTGGTGAGATGGTGAAAGGTTTCATCAATAAGGTGATGGTGATTTCAAGTGGTGCCGTGAAGATAATCAAATGAAGATGGTGGGTTGAGTTTCGATTATGACTCCTAAATATCTCTCTGCAATTGCTTGAGTGTACGTAATATATGTATATGTATCTTAATATCTCTCCTATATATTTACAATTGCAGTATATATATTGTACATTTAAATGATTGTAATAGAACTCAAATGTACGATCGATTGTTTTATATTCAAGAAGGTGTCGTCATAATACTCCAGCAGAAGAAGTCAGGAAAGAAAAACAAAACAGATAGTGACATGTAACAAATTCGTACAATTATTTGATATTTATTTCTGACATATTTTGTTAAATAGCTTGGGAGCAGTCGACCAGAAGAATCACTCAAGAAGAAAAGAATAGAAAGTATAAAGTGATGGCTAACAGATTCGTACTACATTTGATATCAATATCTCATAATTTTTACATTTGATATAGGTTCGTGAATCCAAGGTCAACCCTATACTTGTTCAATGACGTTATATGTATTTTTACTACAAAATACATTAGGTGAGTTTCATTACTCCCTTTTTATATATATTCTTGGGCTGAGAATACATGCGCTGTTTTATAAATATTTTACGAAATAGGCACAAGTACTAAAACTAATTCTATGTGGGTTTAAACCAGAAATATACCCTTAGCTTGGTAACATTAAACTACTTGTCTATGTACGGTAAGCGCGAATCCTAAAGATAGATCTATTGGGCCTGACAAACCCCATCCTGACTATGGGATGCTTTAGTACTTTGAAGTTATTTTAAACACACCTGATCTGGTGTACTTCAGAGGGTAAAACGTGAATGTTAAGGCTTGTTACCGGGTGCCTACAACTTATAAAATACTTTTATACACTTGTGAGTGTACATATATTTATAAACAGAAATCTTGTGGTCTATTAAAATGATGAAAATGAATGATTATGATAAACTAATGAACTCACCAACCTTTTGGTTGACACTTGAAAGCATGTTTATTCTCAGGTACGAAAGAAATCTTTCGCTGTGCATTTGTTCATTTTAGAGATATTACTTGGAGTCATTCATGACGTATTTCAAAAGACGTTGCATTCGAGTCGTCGTGTTCATCAAGATTATTACTAAGTCAATTATAGTTGGATATATTATGAAACGTATACATGCCGTAAACTTTCGATATAAAGAAAGTTTGTCTTTTAAAAACGAATGCAATGTTTGTAAAATATATCATATAGAGGTCAAGTACCTCGCGATGTAATCAACTATTGTGAATCGTTTGTAATCGATATAGACTTCGTCCAGATGGATTAGGACGGGTCTTTACAGTTGGTATCATAGCGGTGGTCTTAGTGAACCAGGTCTTGCATTAGTGTGTCTAACTTATAGTCATTAGGATTCATTAGTAAGTCTGGACTTCGACCGTGTCTGCATGTCAAAAGTTTTGCTTATAATTTTTGTCGGAAATCATCTGTTTATCATCCTTAGGAAATTACCTTCATATCATTCTTAGTCTAGACACATCTTACTGCAATGATTGCATGAATAGTGTATAGACAAAATTCATATCTTAGCATATCTGTTACCGTAGACTTTGCCTGACAACTTCCGTAGATTCCTCCGTAACTTATGAGATTTTAGTAGTATATATGCATATGTAAATTATGTATTGCAGGGTACTAATCTACATCCTATAATATAATTCTTATCGAAAATCCTTCATCTGATCGTACGAGATGAATCCCTCAACCAGTTCAAGTTCCTCGAATTCCGACAGCTATTCCGATATGGAAACACACTTGAGCTTCGAAAGTAGTATAACTGGAATGGATCAACAAAATCAATCATCATCAATTCGGGATGAATTGGCGATAGGTTCGTAGTCAACTTAATCTATGGAGACGCGAAGAAGGAGATCCTTTTCACCAACCGAATTTACCTCTTGGCGATGAACCTGAAGCACTTACCAGTGGACCAGTCCGAAATACCATTTTCACCCTCATTTCCCGAATATCTCGTCATGATTACATACTATCTCAGATTCTAAACCTTATTCATTCGCTCGTTCTTACCGACAATCATCTAGGAGTAATCGAAGAAGTCAACGAGCTTCTTGCCTGAGTAATGATTTTTGGAAAATATGGTGCAAAACATACCAGCTTCGGCAACATTACCGGCACCAACAGTACCATCAGTAACAGCACCCGTACCATCAATAATCCATGCCTCAACATCTCATTCTGTACCTCGAGTATAATCATCGTTCTACGTATTATTCTACATCATTTATCTTCGTTCGACATGACGATTATGTAATCTCTAATGTTTTAGAGATTATGTATTCTAGTTTTGACGGTAAACCAAATGAGTTTAATACTATATTAACTCATTAAATTCATGATTTCATTTGAAAAAAATATATATGTATACATATTTTCATAAAGATTACAATTAAAAATTCTTTTGTACAAACTGTTAATGGTAAAAATATTTTAACGGGTAGGTAATACCCGAGGAATATTTAGATTTCACCTTAATAAGTTACACTGTACATTCGTCGAAGTTGATTCAATAGTCATTTACTATCCTACTTACATCCACAGATATACGAATTTGTCCACCGCAGAATAACCATTTTTATTCAATTTCACATTCGGATTTTGACCTATCAGAATCCAACAAGTGGCATAATGAAGAAAACATTGGACAAAATAAAATTTGTTAGAAACAAACAAATTAACTATGAGAAATTTTGTTAAGAATCCACGCTAACTGTTCCTAGCTAATTGTTCCTAGCTAACTGATTACATTTTATTTATCGTAATTTAATTATCGCAATTTACATTCTCGTCATTTAATTTCTGTTATTTACATTACGTACTTTATTTATCGTCATTTAATTTCTGTTATTTATTATTACGCACTTTAAATATCGGGACACGTATACAAGGTTTTGACATATCATATCGACGCATCTATATATATTATTTGGAATAACCATAGACACTCTATATGCTGTAATGATCGAGTTCGCTATACAGGGTTGAGGTTGATTTTATAATAATATATATACTTTGAGTTGTGATCGAGTCTGAGACATGTACACGGGTCACGATACCTATTAATTAATTCGAATATTATAAATTAAACTATATATGAATTATTGGACTATTAACTGTGGACTATCGACTGTGGACTATCAAGATTGGACAATTAAAAATGAATTAAAATATTGATTATAACATATGAAACTAAACAAATTTTTCAAGTTTGCCACTTGATTTCATCTTAAATCTCATTTGTATCTTGACGATTACAATCTGCGTTCAAACCTTTCGTGATTCTTGAAAACACCATAATTGAGAGGATGAACCGATCGCACATCATCTACGGAAGGAACGATTTATGCGTATAGTTATACACCTGAAAAACTCTCGAAAACTGAGTAAACGTTTAACACGTAGCTGTGCTAATTCCTCTAGTGTTATTATTACCCAAAATAATTTGGTAATCCCTTTCAAAATAGCAAATTTTGTCACAGCTCCAGCAAATCAACTTCGACTTTTCGTTCGAAACAACCTTATTATAACCTTGATATATATGCGTGCTCATTCATTGTTACCAGAGAACCTTTTATATTCCACCATGTTACCATCAGCGTTTAATCATCTAAAACACAATTCTCTTGAAACCCTCCGCTTGATAATCAATGATCCAGATCCGTTAACTTTGAAAATGCTGACGAAGCAGCATGTAGTAAATGGTCTTAATGGCCAAAAGTGATGACAAAAGAATTAAGTGTTGGGAACACTCGATAGAAAATTTGGTATTGAAAAATGGATTGAGCAAATCATGAAGGAGATTAAGGACAAATACAAGGACCAAATCCTATATTTAAAGAACCCAGATAATTCTGGACCCGATGAAATCTTTAGAGAATATTTTGCTCCGAAGTCATGTTAAAATCTTACGAAAAAATTTTATTTATCAACTTTCGAACTTAGAAATTTCCAAAATATCATCACAAATATCTTCGATATTTCTGAAGATATTTCCATAAATATTCTTGTCCGAAATTATCTACCTCTTCGTGTTTTCTGTATTCCATTATATTGGAAACTTCTGTAAAATTCAAATATAAATTATGAATGAATTGTGGAGAAGTGTTGGGAATTGAAGCATGGGTTAGTATAATATAATGACGCCCGGCCAACGTGGTTATATTACAGTAAGTCATGCTGAGTTTCTAATGAAACGTGATGATAGCTCACATTAGATCATACCATCATCATGTGTTATGTTACATAACTCTTTTATTCTACATAACCTCCGAACATATCAAGAAGAATATATTCTTGATAGTTCTATCTTCTGTAATTTTGATAAATTTGAAAATCAAATTGTGCTATCACGTCCCACCCTACTTAGAACATTATAATCATTCGAAACTCTCTATATACGAATTCTGGACCATTATTCGCTTTACTAGAGGTCGAGAAGAGAAGAAAAAGGCAAAGAGCTCCGAAACATAAGGGAAGATATAAAACTCGACAACAACACAGAAATTACAAACCATGGATATTAATACGAATAGCAATATAAAGACACGGTATAAGTAAGAATAGTATCACCCCAAGGCGATAGTAGAAGTAAACAGATTTTTCTGGTGGAAGATTGAAAAGAAGGATGACAGAAATAATAATTGGAAAAATATCAAGGATCAGAGCGGGATTAAGCATTTTCACAATCTTTAGGATGTATGAACTAAGAAAGAAAGCATTGGAATGGTGAGAAAAATGGAACGGAGGAGTTAAATTTATAATTGAAATATCAGACAGAGTAATCGAGGCAGATCACTGTATTTAATTATAGAAATCTTAATTTCCTTACTCGCCGAAGAATCAAATCTTTTAGATTTCGAAGATTTTCTTTAAATCTCTTGAATTCTGGAATACAACCAAGACAACGTCAAAAGTTAAGACGCACCTTATTTTCTAAATTCAAACCTGACTCTGTCAAAAGCTAAGACAAATCTTTATCCTTTCATTTCACTATTTTGTAACAGCTTCACTCGTACGCTCCGCATAATCAAATCATTTTATTTATATTAATCAATAACGATAAAACTCTATTTATCGACCCATATTCGTCATGAAAACATTTTTATGGTCAACCATGACAACCACACTCAAATTTCTGGACGAAATTTCTTTAACGGGTAGGTACTGTGACGACCCGAAAATTTCTGATCAAATTTAAACTTAATTTTATATGGTTTCGACATGATAAGCAAAGTCTAATTAATTGAACCTCAAAATTTTTGAACTATTTTCATATATGCATTTGACCTTTGGCTATGCCCGACGATTCACGAAAAATTGTGTGTAATTATATATATAAAATAAATAAATATATGTAAATATAAATATAAGTATATATATATATATATATATATATATATATATATATATATATATATATATATATATATATATATATATATATATATATATATATATATATATATATATATATATATATATATATATATTAATTTGAATTAGATATGTTAAGTAATATACTAAATAATTAAGATGTTATCAAAACAAATATACATAGAAATATATATGAATTTTGTACACAATTAATATTACATGAGTATAGTAATGTAAAAAAATAATATATGTAAATATTCAATAAAAGTTATTATATAATTCAGTACATAAATATTAACATTAATATCAGTATTATTTATTATTACAAATTTATTATCATTATTATTATCCTTATCAATATTAGTATCATTAATATCATTATAGTTATTGGAAAATAATACAATCTATTAATGCAACATTAATAAAATTAGTATTCCTATTACTACTAATCAATATTATAAATTATATTTAATCAATATTAATATTACTAGTATATTTAATTATTTATTAAAAATAATTATGAAAATTATATAAATAATAAAAAGGGTACCATTTTGTTACAAGCACCTTTCATACTTTATTTTCTGTCCTTAAAGGAGATTCAGTCGAGATTGAATCCACACAAAACACCAAAATCAGTTAAGATCATAATCTACTTTATTTTTTTCTATTATTAATCGTACCATCTGTGAAGTTTCATTCGATATAAAAATCAACAAATTCTTGTGTGATTCAGTCATTTTAATTTCTCTCCAAAATCCTTATCAATTACCATTCATAATTAATTCAAATTGTTGAATTAAAACCAAAAATATAAATGAAAAAAAAAAGACTGCTATGTATATTCATCTTTTCGCTCATAATTCGATACTGATTGAAATTTCAAAATTTTTAAATGTAGTCTTGTTATGAAACTATAGGTTTAACTTTCTGCAAAGTTTGAAACCCCAATTCTTTAAATTGAATTCTAATTTTTCGAGTCAAGGTTTGGTTTTCAAAGTCAACCGAAGAGTTCATTGTGAAATTCGAATTATGTTTCATGTTTTATGATCAATTAATGATGCAAATAGTTTCTAGGGGTCATTTACAACGTATTTCGTGTTGAAATTTTAGCATAAAAGCGTTTAGATTTTTGAATCAGAGATTGTGTTCATATTTTTTTTTCTTCGAACAACAGCTACTGCTGTTTGATTTAATTTTTTTATATTTTTGTTTTGTTGTTATTTGTTAATTCAATTACACAAAAACCGAACCTATCTGTTTCTGTTATAATACCCAAACCCAACAAATTAATTCAAAATTTTGATTATGGTACCTGAGATCGAACTGTCATGGGTAGAAGATGAAGGAAACAAATTATAACTGGTTTAAATAAATGTAAAACGTGTATTATTCCAGAAAACAGAATAGATTGGATGGTTTGGTGTAGTGTTGGGTTAACGAGAGGTCTCGGGTTCGATCCCGGTTCGGTGCAATTCTTTTTATAAAAGCCTTAGAAGGTAGTTCTTTATATAAAAAGTTTATTTATTATTAGTATTGTTATTATTATTAATGTTATAGTTATTAGTGTTGTTATTTATTATTATCACTATTTTAATTATGGTAAGTATATTATTATTAATATGTTATTACTAATAAAAGCATTAACTATCAAACATTCTTATTATTATAAAAATAGTTACAATTATAATTATTATTATTATTGTAAGTAAGTAATATGATTATTGTAAATATTATGTTTATGTAAGATGAACATTAAAATTTTATTTATGATTTTCATTATTATTATTATTAATTATTGTTATTTTGACAAGTATTATAATTATTATCATAACTAAATTTGTTATTATTATCATTAGTATTTATATTAAGATTATTATTATTATCATTAATATGATTATTAGAATTATTATTTAACCCGAGTATTATTATTATGTAATTACTAAAATTATATTCACAGCAATCATTAACAGAAAAATTAATATTTTTATAGTTATTATAATTAATATCATTAGTATTGCCAATAATAAAGTTATTAACATTATTATTTTAGTAAAATATCAATATTATTATTTTCAATATTAATATAACTTTTGTATCATTAAAATTACTATTAATAATAAACCAATAATATATATATATATATATATATATATATATATATATATATATATATATATATATATATATATATATATATATATATATATATATATATAACATATTTAAAACAGATAACATAACAAAAATAAATATTTTCATATACGAAAAAACATATATGAGGTATATATATATTATTAAAATAAAAATGATATAATTAATAAATTAAATATATATATATATATATATATATATATATATATATATATATATATATATATATATATATATATATATATATATATATATATATATATATATATATATATATATATATATGAATGTATTCGATTACGGGTGTGTGTATTAATAGATATACAAATTATATAGGTTCGTGAATCCAAGGTCAACCCTATACTTGTTCAATGACGTTATATGTATTTTTACTACAAAATACATTAGGTGAGTTTCATTACTCCCTTTTTATATATATTCTTGGGCTGAGAATACATGCGCTGTTTTATAAATATTTTACGAAATAGGCACAAGTACTAAAACTAATTCTATGTGGGTTTAAACCAGAAATATACCCTTAGCTTGGTAACATTAAACTACTTGTCTATGTACGGTAAGCGCGAATCCTAAAGATAGATCTATTGGGCCTGACAAACCCCATCCTGACTATGGGATGCTTTAGTACTTCGAGGTTATTTTAAACACACCTGATCTGGTGTACTTCAGAGGGTAAAACGTGAACGTTAAGGCTTGTTACCGGGTGCCTACAACTTATAGAATACTTTTATACACTTACGAGTGTACATATATTTATAAACAGAAATCTTGTGGTCTATTAAAATGATGAAAATGAATGATTATGATAAACTAATGAACTCACCAACCTTTTGGTTGACACTTGAAAGCATGTTTATTCTCAGGTACGAAGGAAATCTTCCGCTGTGCATTTGCTCATTTTAGAGATATTACTTGGAGTCATTCATGACGTATTTCAAAAGACGTTACATTCGAGTCGTCGTGTTCATCAAGATTATTACTAAGTCAATTATAGTTGGATATATTATGAAACGTATACATGCCGTCAACTTTCGATGTAAAGCAAGTTTGTCTTTTAAAAACGAATGTAATGTTTGTAAAATATATCATATAGAGGTCAAGTAGCTCGCGATGTAATCAACTATTGTGAATCGTTTGTAATCGATATGGACTTCGTCCAGATGGATTAGGACGGGTCTTTACAAATCATCAGGAATAGTTAAAGGTCAAATGAATCGATGTAAATAGTTCAAAAATTTTGTGACTCAACATTACAGACTTTGCTTATCATGTCGAGATAATATTAAGATTAAAGTTTAAATTTGATCGAAAATTTCCGGGTCATCACAATAGTGGTGATCTATGGTGAGTTTGATGAAGGTGATGTCCGGTTATGGTGATTATAAAGAAAGGTGGTGATTGATGGTTGTTTCTCAAACAAAAAAAAAAAGAACAGGAGGTCGTGAAGTGGTGGTGAATTAAAGGTGGGTTTCGTTTGGTATAAGGAAGAAGAACAAATGGGTGGTGAGATGGTGAAAGGTTTCATCAATAAGGTGATGGTGATTTCAAGTGGTGCCGTGAAGATAATCAAATGAAGATGGTGGGTTGAGTTTCGATTATGACTCCTAAATATCTCTCTGCAATTGCTTGAGTGTACGTAATATATGTATATGTATCTTAATATCTCTCCTATATATTTACAATTGCAGTATATATATTGTACATTTAAATGATTGTAATAGAACTCAAATGTACGATCGATTGTTTTATATTCAAGAAGGTGTCGTCATAATACTCCAGCAGAAGAAGTCAGGAAAGAAAAACAAAACAGATAGTGACATGTAACAAATTCGTACAATTATTTGATATTTATTTCTGACATATTTTGTTAAATAGCTTGGGAGCAGTCGACCAGAAGAATCACTCAAGAAGAAAAGAATAGAAAGTATAAAGTGATGGCTAACAGATTCGTACTACATTTGATATCAATATCTCATAATTTTGTATCTGTTTGTTTTGTAGTGTTTAATTGAGATCGACGAAGAATCTTGAGCAAGAGAAGGAAATAAGAAAATAGAAATAGATAGAGACTTGCAACGGATTCGTACGCTTTAACTGTTATTGACAGCTAAAAAATTTTGATCTTGATTGCTTTGCAGCGAAGAAGGTGGTCGACAGAGAATCAATTTGAGTCAGAAAAAGAAGCAGAACAAAACAAAAGAAGAAGAATAAAACGGATACAGATTGTTTAAATTCAATTGGTTTGTACAATTGAATAAATGTGATTGAAGATTCGATCAGATAAGAAATGTAATTTACTAAAATTTATTTGTGAAAGGAAACATATTCTTGTATCTATCTGTATGAGTTTTCATATTAATTAATATTTAGTAATTATAATTATATTAATATTAATAATAATCAAAATACTAGTAATAATATTAATAATAGAATTAATAATAATAATATTAATAATAATATCAAAAATAATACTTAATAATAATAAGTATAATGATAAGAGTAAAATGGTAATGATGATTTTTAGTAATAATAATAGTAATAATAATTATAATAATAATAATTAAGATTATAGTTTTAATTATTTTTACAATAACATTTAAATTTAGAAATCTTTATTTTGATAACCCAAAAATTATTTGAATTTTATTAATAACAGTAATAATAATAATAATATAAATAATACTAACATTGATATTAGTATTAATAATAATAATGACAACAGTAATTATATTATTACAACAACTTATTTTTTTTAACTTGTACTTAATTTAATACATTGTTATTATGTATTATTAATCATGTAAATTTGTAATGATTATATATTATATATTATATAATAACTTTTATTTAGTATTATTTTTTTTTACATTTTAATATATATTACAACATATAATATTACAAATTAGAATTTTAATTACCATGTATATATATACACACATCTATTTACAATTAAGTGTTCGTGAATCGTCCGGACTAGTCGAAGGGTGATTGAATATATGAAACAGTTCAAATTTTTTGAGACTCAACCTATCAGACTTTTCTTATCGCGTCGAAATTATATAAGAATAAAGTTTAAATTTGGTCGAAAATTTTCGGGTCGTCACACTTTTACATGAGGATATAGAATTAATTCATATAAATGTATTACTTTTATTCTTTTATTATTTTTATGTACTAGGGTATCATACAGAGATGGTGTGATGGAGCATGAAAATAAGCCTTATGCTGCTGTGAAGGGGACTCAAATAGTGGTGAGACCTTTTAACTTTTATATTTGCTGTTTTTTTGGTTCTGATAATATTTGAAGTCATAACATAATGTATGGTGATTAGAAGTTTCGATGTGTGTGTGGAATGGAAATTTTGTTAAATTGGCATGAGAAATTATTGCATCTTCGGGAAGGATGTTATTGTAGTAACACTTTTGACTTTTAGAAAACTAAATCTACGTAGTAGTAAACAAAGGGATATGGACTTTAGTTTGTTCTGTGATTAGTAAGATTCGGAATTTGTATTAAAGATCTCCTTTTAATTGGATGATGTGTGTGCTTCTACCAGATTTAGAATCTATTCTATAACATGATTGCTCGAATGAAAACTCTAAAGAATTCTGCTGACGATTATCCAAAGATTGATGACCTGCTAAGTTGTTTTATAACTCTAAAGAACGTGAGCTTCTTCTGCAAGAAGGTGAGTAGTTTAATTATTTTTTTCCCAAAATATCAAATGTTTCTACTTGGGAGGCATAATTTTTTTTTTTTTTTATCAATTTAATAGTCTGCATGTTTATGTCATGATCTTGCAGCATGGCACAACTACATCTGATGTTCACTCAGTTGCTTTGCCTTCAAGACTTGATATACAGTGGTACAGTTTTGTTTCATATGTCATGCTCATTTTGTACAAATTTGTCATTACAGTACCTAACGAAGTAGCGTTTCGACTAAACCATGTGTCATAACCATGATTTCTTTCGGGCACATCCCTATTGTGTGCCCGAATTTGTGTTGTATTAAGTTTTTTGCGTGGTCTTCATGTCTCATTTAAATAACATATAAATATAATATTAGGTGCTTTGTTAATGAATTAATTGATTGGCACAACGGTTGTTAGGTGTTTACGTCTACGCACCGACATGGGTTTAAGTCTTTCGAAAACCTTTTGTTCCTACTCTTTTAGCTTATCGTCCACACGTGGTGAGCCACCACATACGTACCTTTTGATGTTAGAATTATAAGTTTAATTGTTTTTTTTTTTAAGTTGTATGTTTTAATAGTTTGTCATTCCAATTATTAGAAACTCATATGTTTCTTGCAAGCCACCACCCAATGTCTCTTTTGTTAGAGACTTGGCTTTGTACATCTGCACCTTTTACAAACGTAAATCTGTTTTAGCAAATAGCTATCAAATTGAATTATGACAAAAATGTCGACTCTTGAACCATTTTTTTGCAGTTGTTTACGTTTGGTGATTATATTGTCGGCTGCTTTGATTTGTATTTGTTTTAGTTTGTTTCCTTTAAACGAAAAATATCTAATATCTGCTATCATTTGTAGGTTGTCGTGCAATCGTTTTGGGGTATTCGACCTTTTTTTTTTTTTTTTTTTTTTTTTTTGAGAATTTGAAACTTTTTAATAGCTTGAGGATATATTGTAAGTAACATAATGGCAGACGAGAAAAGGCAATGCCAATAAAGAGTGTCTGTTCGATGAGGTTTTCGCTATCCGTAAGATTACACTATGGTTTTGCAGATGCACACAAGGCATTTGATATTCTGTTTAATTTCATACTCAGGATAATTGATTTATGTTGTAGTCGATATGAGCTCAAGATTTATTTAGGTTTGCTCTTATGCTTCAAACATGGGGGTTTTATGGTTGTCCTTTTTTCATATTGCTTTTGTAGATATACTTCATTTTATGTATTTCGTAAATCTGATTTTACTTGAGGAATTTGGATTCATTTAACAACATCAAACGATGATTCAGCAAGTCAACTGAAAACAGTTCAAAGGGAAAAAGGAATGTAGTGATAACGTATGTGTGCCTGGTGAGATTATGGTGGTAGTCGTGCTAAGTTTGAGCTCTACTACTACTTACGTATGACTGTAAGTATTTCGGATAGTATCATTGTTATAGGTATTTAGTTTATGTAAATATGCCTGACTACATAAGAAACACACAACATCGATCGTTGTATTCTAGCCGCTGTAACGCGCGGCCATTCTTTATCTAGTTAATTAGCAATGTTAAATACTATGAACAGTTTTTTTAGTATTTATATTTATATATTATCCAAAAGACAAAATACTATTTCACTATTCATCAATAGTAACCAGGAGTATTTTTGTCATTTCACCTTTTTTTTGTCTCTCTAAGAGACAAAACACTATTTCACTATTCATCAATAGTAACCAGGGGTATTTCCGTCATTTCACCTTTTTTTCTAAAAGACAAAACACTATTTCACTATTCATCAATAGTAACTAGGGGTATTTCTGACATTTCACCTTTTTGGTCTCTCTAAAAGAAAAACACTATTTCACTATTCATCAATAGTAACCAGGGGTATTTATGTTATTTCACCTTCTTCTTTTTTTGGTCTTCAACGATAAAAGAAGCAACTTTCGTAAAAGAATCAACCCTTCAATTGTAACGACCTGACTTTTTCGACTTGCTTTTGTGCTTTTTGCTTTCGCGAAACTGCGTATATGTGCGTACTTAGCTAGTTTATGCTCTGGGATCTTATTTAATGATTAATTACTTTCATTAATATCTTACAACGTGCTATTAAGTGTGTAATCACTTAACTTGATCCCCGAATGCTTTTACGACCGTTGGTGTCACTTAACGTTTTTAACGAACTGCGTACTGCGTATACGTTTAACTTTTGTCGTAACCGGAACATTACTTCTACGAAATATTAATTGTTATTTTATAATAACAATTACTTGGGTTTTTGAATGCTTAATTACGCTTAGTAATTTGCTAGAGCACACTAGTTAGTCTTGTTGGACTTTCTACCTTATTGGACCTTAGCCCACCCTACACTAGTTAGTGGACTATTTAATTAGCCCAATTATTAATAGCTAGTGACCCATTAATAAGTAAGACAAATGCCCATTTATTAGAGGGAACATACTAGCATTTATGTCAAGTATTATCCTTATTGTTGCATGGGATCCTAACATAAGCACCAACTTTAGACAACCATTAACCAAAAAGCAAAAAGGTGTCTCCCTTGTCCCCTCCCATAACCCACGGCCTAGACACCCTCCCCATGCCCTCACCACCTATAAATACAAGCCTTATTCCATCCATTTTACACTTGCTCTCATTTGCATTTCACATACACTTACTCTCTTATTTCCTCTCTAGTCTTTCTCACTCTAAAACTTGTAAGTTTTTTATTTTTCTTCTTCTTCTTCCCTTCTCATTCACGTGTTCATCATCATCAATGAAGGATCAAGCTCTTTAGCTTTTGATCTTGTTATATCTTGTAGATTCGAACTTGGATTTGAATCCTTCAAGAACATGGAAGATTCAAGCTTTCTATCTTTGAATCTTCACCTACCTTGTTTGATAGTGCTCCAAATGAACATATATTTTGTAGCAATATCCTTCCAATATCTAAAGCTTTTAGTTGCAATTGTTCTATTTTTATGTAATATTCGTTTAAATAAATAAGTGCGAAGACAAAAGGCGAAAACGAAGATTTGAAGACACAAACGTCCAAAAAGCTCAAATGTACAAGATACAATCCAAGTGGTTCAATTTATTGATAAGAAACTTCTAAAAATGACAAGAACGCAAGTCGCGGAACGCAAATTACACGATATTAAAATATACGAAAAGACGTTCGAAAAACCGGAACTGAGACATAAACCGGGCGTAAACGTACGAAACAACGGAGCCAAAATTATGAGTCAACTATGCGCATAAATATAATATAATATTTAAATAATTATATAAATTATTTATATATTATATTTATATTTATAATATGTCGACAAGTAAAAATCCAAAAGTTGGTGAGCTGGCCCAGGGAACTTCGCACTCGTGGAGCAAATTGCCTACAAAACTCCGCACTCGCGGAGCAGCCAAAATCAGAATTTGCCTATAAAAGGCACGAGCTTCTGCCGAGTTCTCTACACCAATTCAATTACTCTCTATCTCTGTAATATATATATATATATATATATATATATATATATATATATATATATATATATATATATATATATATATATATATATATATATATATATATATAATATAAATTAGTTTAGTTTTATATTAGTTAGTTTAGGTAATGTAACGGTTATTTTACGGGTTTTGAAGTCGAAGTTCTGCCCGTGTAACACTACGCGATAAATAATCAATGTAAGCTATGTTCTCCTTTTTAAATTAATGTCTCGTACTTAAGTTATTATTATGCTTATTTAAGCCGAATTGATCATGATGTTGGACTAAATATTAAAGACGGGGTTATTGGGCTTTGGACCATAATTGGGGTTTGGACAAAAGAACGACACTTGTGGAAATGGGACTATGGGTTATTAATGGACTTTATATTTGATTAATATAGAGATTTACAATTTGACGTAGTTATATATAACCACATACGCTCGATCGGATACGATGAGCGGGATATTTATAAATACGAATTATTGTTCATTTGACCGGACACGGGGATGAATTAATAATCAATGGACTCATTAAAACGGGGGTGGATTACACACAAGGATAATTGGTGTAATTGTTAATAAAGTATTAAAACCTTGGATTACACGAAGTCGATAACCTGGTGTAATCATTAAACAAAGTATTAAGACCTTATTACGGTTTAAATCCCCAATTAGTTGGAATATTTGACTTCGGGTATAAGGTTAATTTGGCGAAGACCCTCGCACTTTATAATTATGACCGATGGACTATTATGGACAAAACCAGATGGACTTATCGAATAATTCAGGACAAAGGACAATTAACCCAGGGTAATAAATTAAAACGTCAAACATCATGATTACGGAAGTTTAATTAAGCATAATTCCTTTATTTTATTTCTTATCGCATTTTAATTTTCGCTACTTTAATTATCGTCATTTATATTTTGCATTAGGTTTTAATTGTGACTTACAATATAAAATCGACAAACCGGTCATTAAACGGTAAACCCCCTTTTATATATTATTAATATATATAATATATTTTGTACAAATATAATTGTTTAAAAAAATATAGTGTAAAATAAGTCGTCTCCCTGTGGAACGAACCGGACTTACTAAAAACTATACTACTCTACGATTAGGTACACTGCCTATAGTGTTGTAGCAAGGTTTAGGTATATCCCATCTGTAAATAAATAATTAAAACTTGTGTAATTTGTAACGTATTTCGTAATAAAAATAATAGTATTTCGTACCCCACCTCGCACACATCAAGTTTTTGGCGCCGCTGCCGGGGACTCGGCGAAACGCTATATTTTTAATATATATTTGTAAAAATATATTTATATTTAAGTTTGAGAAAAACAATAAAAAAAACGCGTTTGAACCTACAGTTAAAATCTGAGTCTACATAACTCCGCGATCTCGGAGAGTAACACCTATAAATCCACGCAATCGCGGGACAAGGTCTGACAGGTCAAGCCTTTGCATTTATTACGAATTTAGGGTTAAATTTTTATATATTATTTATTATTTAGGGTTTAATTAAATAACATATATATTTCTAGTTTTAATATTTATTTTGTAATATTAAGTTTAAATATTATTATTAATTATAAAATTAATACTTTTATAAAATAATAATATAAAATAATATTTTTATTAAAATAAGTAATTTTATCATTTTTTTGTCTCTTTTTATAAATTGTATATTTTAAACATTTGTATTTTTATCGTTCGTAAAATCTCTTAAGTGCTTTTTTTTAGATTAAGATTTAGATGCTTTAGAATTTTGCAACGCCGTTTTTCTCTTTAGTTTTTAATAGATTTTAGTGCCAACTTAAGTAATTGTCGTTTTTCGAATAAAATTGCATTTACCTTTAGACCTTTAGGCGCAACTTTTTAGATTTAATTTTTAGACTTTTAAGTTTCGATGTTTTTCTTTCTCATTTTTATTTATTTTTTTTTTTTTGACATTTTTCGACGCTCTTTTTCTTTTTCATTTCTACGCGCTCGTTTTAGGACATAGAATTTTTAATCTTTAAATTTCGACGAAAAATTATTTTAAGTGGTTAAATTGATAGACATCCAAAATTTTCTGGTTCGTAGTAATAGTTGTATTTTTTAGTGGCGAGTTGTGGGCTTCCGATTTAAAGGGTCCTGGCTACCTGCTGCATCTATTGGCTATTCGAAACGTGGGTAAAAGCAGAAAAATCTATTAATTTGATAACTTATATAATTTTTAGTTTATAACTAATAGGATAATTAGTAAATGCACCACATTGTAGCTAAAATTTGGTAATAAGTGTAGTATGGAAAATCTCGAAAATATTTTGGAAACTCTTTATGACATACGAAATCAATACTCTCAAACGGGTGTAGATGACAATTCGTTCGGTCAATCTTGGATCACGAATGACGAAACAATAATTGGTTGTGAAATCTGTGGAGATTATCACTCAACATGGGAATGTTATTATTACGTTCCTATGGAAAATTATGCACCCATAGAACCTGAATGGAATGATTATGAGGAATACAATTCAAATTGGGATTATTCCCAAGAATATATCCAAACTCAACAACCATAGGACGGGGAAAATTATGTGTCTGAAAATATTTTAGATTATATGAAAATCAAACTCGAAGAACTTGATGCTCAAAATGAACATATGAGCGAGTTTGTAAATAGGCAAGCTGAAACTCTATCAGACTACACACCTGTTGATCAGAGGAGTATTGTGCAAGAAAATCTCATATCATCGAATTTTGATGAATTCGAGAGCTCCGAAATCACCTATTATCCCGATGATACTTTTTATTCAGCTTTACCAATTTCACAACATATCGACACATTAGCCTCTACCGATAATATCATCGATCCATCAATGGATGAAGAAGAAGTAAGGGTGACAAATTGGTACTCTTGGGAAAACAATAACGTTGAAAATTTTACCCCCGAGACCAAAATAGTGGGACCAATAAGTACCGTTAATGAAGAAGAATCTACTTCGATCCCGAAATTCACCATTCCACAACCTTCCAACCCAATATTCTCAATAGACGAGTTATCCACTGAAGATGAACTAAGAGCTGTAATCGATAATGACACCTCAAATTTTACCCAATTGGGTAATAGAGGTGAAAACTTTGATCCCGAGAATGAACGAAAGGAAATGTTAGAATTTGTCCACCAAATAAAAATATGTATGTCGGTGTATATCGATCCATTTGACCAAGAACCATAAAAGAGACATATCCATTTACTAAAAGCTACACTTAAAAAAGAATTACTTAGTGACGATCGGGTGAGTCAAAACTTTAAACCCATTGATATATTATACAACACCCGAGATTTAAATAACTGGCTCACTATTCTAATTCGTGGAACTTATTCTACCGACTTCACATGTCGTCAGCTAAGTGTGGGGAAGTCTAACCCCACTTAACATTAAACTAGGGGTTCGGGTTAGTGCATAACTCATTAATAAAAATGCATGATTAGGGTAAAAGACGCATTTTCAAAGATTAGCAAACAGTTCAGAAAAGCAACCGTTTTTAAAGAAAAACATGTGTGATAATACAAGAAGGAATGAACGATGAGGTGCAACATCTATCATCCTGCAAATCTATGGTATCTTTAACTACTTTTCTACACTAATCACCCTCATGAATTTATAATTAGAGTCTGATTTCATGCAAATGAGGGCATTGCATGATCTCAAGTGTGGGGAAGGGTTATAAATTCTCTCGGGTTTATACTTGGTTTATTTTCTAAATTTTATGAAAATTTAAAAAAAAAATTCAACTAAATGTATTCAAAATCATGTTTGTACATATTTATGAACGATAAAACTAGGTGGTAATACCGAAATTATTGTTACCCTAAAAAGAGGACATAAATTGAGAAACAACTAAAACGCTTGAATTTATTTATTAGAAATAAAAAGACGCATGAAAAAAGCCAAGTGTGGGGAGAATGTACCAAGTTATTCAATTAAAAACTATCTATCACATGTTTCCGTAAAGTTATTGCAGGTGCTTTTGTTTTGGACTAAATTAACTGTTTTACCCGATGAATGAAAAGAAAAGATGGATCTACACAATGAATCAATTCCATCATTAAAAGGAAGTAAAGTCTTCCGAAAAAGACACGCGCTTCTTGATTTAGGTCAGGAAGTTGTCATCCAGACCAGCTGTAGGTTGACGAAAAATCTAGAAAAGTCATCTCTAAAATCAGCAGGAAATCCACGGACCTCAGCATCAAACAGGGTCGCCATGTGGTCAGACTTATCCTAACTATGAGAGGATCTGTCTCATAAAATGGGGAGGGCGCCGTGCAAATTAGCTTGATAAGACTAATGAATCAGACCCCCAGAAAGGATAATCTCCTTAAAGATTAAAAATCAGCTTTTAAGCCTGATATTACTCAATCCTTGAGATTGACCTTAAAGATTGAGAATTACAAACTCATGGAATTCGATGATATCTAAACTCGAGCTTGAACGAGAAAATATTTTGATCAAAATTAAAACCGATTTGTTTTCTGAAAACCTATTTTCAATGCGTTCATTACCATTGAACATAAAATCCTAGGAATTCACCTGGAATTCATTAGGTCACCTGAACCAAATCGGGTGCCAACCGTAAGAACGGTGGTTGCATAGCATGGTCGGAGACAGGACCTTGTGCCAGACCGAAAAATCATAGGATGATCTTTACTATTGCTCCTACAAAGGATAGTAATAGCATCCGACACGTTTTAGACCATGAATAAATGCATGTCATTAGACATTGCCTTAACAGTTTCTTGTTCATCGCTTTCCTTTACAACCGGACGGTAGTTTGCCGAAAGGTAACATATAGAACAAGTAAACTGGATGTGTGCTTTCTGATACAGGGATAGCAGTGGATTACACGAACCTAAAAGTTTTTAGCTAAAATATTGATTCACAAATATATTTTGCAACACCGATGGTGGTTCAAATCAGAAAACTTATCTAGGGTGAAAACTAGAATGAATTTTCAAAAGATCAAATGTTTTCATAAAGATCCAATTTCCTTAAAGGATCTAAATTTTCATAGTCATGTGAGACTGTAAACCACATCGTTACTATCATTGTTTATACCGCCGTATCAAAATCACTGATGTATAAAGTGTGAGAATAAAAAAAGTGATTCAAGTGAAGTGTGATTTAATTTCAAGTTCTGTATTGCTTGAGGACAAGCAACGTTCAAGTGTGGGGATATTTGATAGTGCTCCAAATGAACATATATTTAGTAGCAATATCCTTCCAATATGTAAAGCTTTTAGTTGCAATTGTTCTATTTTTATGTAATATTCGTTTAAATAAATAAGTGCGAAGACAAAAGGCGAAAACGAAGATTTGAAGACACAAACGTCCAAAAAGCTCAAATGTACAAGATACAATCCAAGTGGTTCAATTTATTGATAAGAAACTTCTAAAAATGACAAGAACGCAAGTCGCGGAACGCAAATTACACGATATTAAAATATACGAAAAGACGTTCGAAAAACCGGAACTGAGACATAAACCGGGAGTAAACGTACGAAACAACGGAGCCAAAATTATGAGTCAACTATGCACATAAATATAATATAATATTTAAATAATTATATAAATTATTTATATATTATATTTATATTTATAATATGTCGACAAGTAAAAATCCAAAAGTTGCTGAGCTGGCCCAGGGAACTCCGCACTCGCAGAGCAAATTGCCTACAAAACTCTGCACTCGCGGAGCAGCCAAAATCAGAATTTGCCTATAAAAGGCACGACCTTCTGCCGAGTTCTCTACACCAATTCAATTACTCTCTATCTCTGTAATATATATATATATATATATATATATATATATATATATATATATATATATATATATATATATATATATATATATATATATATATATAATATTTATATATATAATATAAATTAGTTTAGTTTTATATTAGTTAGTTTAGGTAATGTAACGGTTATTTTACGGGTTTTGAAGTCGAAGTTCTGCCCGTGTAACACTACGCGATAAATAATCAATGTAAGCTATGTTCTCCTTTTTAAATTAATGTCTCGTACTTAAGTTATTATTATGCTTATTTAAGCCGAAGTAATCATGATGTTGGACTAAATATTAAAGACGGGGTTATTGGGCTTTGGACCATAATTGGGTTTGGACAAAAGAACGACACTTGTGGAAATGGGACTATGGGATATTAATGGACTTTATATTTGATTAATATAGAGATTTACAATTTGACGTAGTTATATATAACCACATACGCTCGATCGGATACGATGAGCGGAATATTTATAAATACAAATTATTGTTCTTTTGACCGGATACGGGGATGAATTAATAATCAATGGACTCATTAAAACAGGGGTGGATTACATACAAGGATAATTAGTGTAATTTTTAATAAAGTATTAAAACCTTGGATTACACGCAGTCGATAACCTGGTGTAATCGTTAAACAAAGTATTAAGACCTTATTACGGTTTAAATCCCCAATTAGTTGGAATATTTGATTTCGGGTATAAGGTTAATTTGGTGAAGACCCTCGCACTTTATAATTATGACCGATGGACTATTATGGACAAAACCAGATGGACTTATCGAATAATTCAGGACAAAAGACAATTAACCCAGGGTAATAAATTAAAACGTCAAACATCATGATTACGGAAGTTTAATTAAGCATAATTCCTTTATTTTATTTCTTATCGCATTTTAATTTTCGCTACTTTAATTATCGTCATTTATATTTTGCATTAGGTTTTAATTGTGACTTAAAATATAAAATCGACAAACCGGTCATTAAACGGTAAACCCCTTTTATATATTATTAATATATATAATATATTTTGTACAAATATAATTGTTTAAAAAAATATAGTGTAAAATAAGTCGTCTCCCTGTGGAACGAACCGGACTTACTAAAAACTATACTACTCTACGATTAGGTACACTGCATATTGTGTTGTAGCAAGGTTTAGGTATATCCCATCTGTAAATAAATAATTAAAAATTGTGTAATTTGTAACGTATTTTGTAATAAAAATAATAGTATTTCGTACCCCACCTCGCACACATCACTTGTAGATCTAAATCTTTTAACTTTAATCTTGTTATTTTGTTATAAAGATTCAAATTTGTGTTTGTAATCTTCATGTAACTTAAAGATCCAAGCTTTATGCTTCAAGATCTTCAAGAACAACCAAGATGCAAGCTTTCTAGCTTGAATCTTCATATCTTTTGTTGGATCTAAGTTTTCTAACTTATGATCTCATTATTTTGTTGTAAAGATCAAAACTTGTGTTTATGGTCTTCATGTAACTTAAAGATCTAAGCTTTATGCTTCAAGGTCTTCAAGAACACTAAAGGTTCAAGCTTTCAAGCTTTGTGACCTTATAACTTGTGTGAAAAGGATCCAAGCTCTCTAGCTTAGGGTTCCATCACTTTATTTGACTTAGATTATGTTCATACTTGTTTGATTGAAGTAATGTTTGTAGCTTTATTTGTAAATGTAACTTGTAATTGTGTTAAGACTAAGGATATGATGTAACCTTGGTTCATCATCCATCTAAGACTCTTAAATGAGTTGTGTTCTTACTTGGTCTTAACATATTGTGTGTTGATGGTAGAATCTTGGTCAAGGTGATGCTAACCCATCAACGAGTTGTACACTTGAAGCTACAAGCATCAAGGATGAGAACCGTGATGAGCATCAAGCACTAAGAACCCCACCGGAGCACTTGTTACTGTTTTTAGGGATCTGGTCAGGCTCCTGGGCTACTGGAAAAGTTTATTTTCAGATAGCCTGGTTCGATTAGATGACTTTCCGTTTAAGACTCGTCTCAATCCGAGTTACGATTTGGGATTTATGGCATTTTCAAAATCACTACACCCTTGTAACGTTGTGCTGAAATTTCTGATCTACTCACACTTAAACCATCACCACTGTCAAACGAAGACGAGTTTGGTTCTGGAAATTGGTCAGAAACTAGAGGACTCCCATACGGAGCCATAGCCACTGATTTTGCATCTTTTGATTTACGTAGAGGTCGTAGCAGCTGATCCAAGTCAGCCTATCGTTTCGATCTCTACACTTGTTAAACTTGCTTAGCTTTTACGATGATGAATGATGATGATGATGATGACACTTAAACTTAATTTATGCACTTTCAAACCTTTTTGGGACAGCATACTGACTTAGTGACCTTTGACTTAGGTTGACGACCTTTCGGACGACTTACTACTTGCATACTTTCATTATCGACTTTACCGCTTTTATCACTGTGAGTTATAGCATCCCTTTTTACTTTAACTATTTTGGGACTGAGAATACATGCGCTTTTTACGTTTTACATACTAGGCACGAGTACTTAAACTTTATATATGTGTGGGTTATACAACGGCATAAACTTTCCCCTTAGCTCGGTAACGTTTAGTCATTGGTTTTTGAACCGGTGAACGCGAATCTTAGATATGGATCCATAGGGTTTGACATCCCCACTCGGGCTAGTCGCGCTAGCGTTTAACGGGTGTTTAATACTTCGTAAACTTACGCACTCACCAAGTGTACTTTTAGGGGGTAATATTACGTTAAGTTAGTTACCGGGTGCCCACAGATAAGCATATACTTTATCATACTGATTTAAATTACTGATTTAAACCGCCGGTTGAAGCACTGAAATCTCGTGGCCTACATTACATTACTTATTACAAACAAACTATAGCTCACCAACATTCGTGTTGACTTTTTAAGCGTGTATTTCTCAGGTGCTTAGACGATGTTGCTTCCGCTGTTAGACTTGCTGTCTTGGTGTTATAGAATTGCTGTTATGGACCTGCTGTGTTAGATTTTCGCTGCATTACTTAGAGATGTCTCAATCATGAAACTTTTATCTTGCATTCGCAACTTGTGTTATTTGAATAATGGCTTTGTAATGACCTCTGTGTCACGTTATCTTTTGTAAACACTATCTTTTTATGAATGCAAAACTGTTTTCAAACAACATTTAGTGTTTGACCGTGTAAGGATCCTGTTGTTGACGAATCGTACATGATGGTTTTGTACGGGGTGTCACATCAATGTTACCAAAAGATGTCGAAAAAATTTTTTTATATAAATAAATCAACTACCTTTTTCTTCCCCCTCGACGATAAAAGAGGCAACTTTCATAAAAGGAACAACCCTTCAATGCTACCAAAAGATGTCGAAAAACATTCTTCTTTACAAAATAGATCAACTAACTTTATAAAAAAAAAAAAAGAGGAACGCTAAAAGAAGCAACTTTCGCAAAAGGAACAACCCTTCAATGCTAGATGTCGAAAAAAAATTCTTTTTTACAAAAAAGATCAAGACTTTTTTTTTAACTCGCATTCAAAAAGGAGCCCCCGACGCGAAGCGAGGGCTCCAAAACTAGTTAGTATAAAAGGATAATAGTTTAAGAAAAAGAACGATGTATTTGATTTTGTTAGACTCTTTTTTGAGTAATTGAAAATTTTGGCTTTTTCTTTTTATTTAGAACAACAATTTTGTTAATAACAAACCTACTCCCTGTAACAAGGAGCTAGGGAGGAGAAGCGAAAAACATACAACCAATACAAAGGCTTCATAAGCCACGAATCCCAATGAACATTACATGAACTTCTATTACGAATCCAGTTAAAAAAAACCAACTGAATAGAATCAAACAAATAATCTTTCTTCATCGACCTATTAGCAAAAAGAATATCATTCCTGAACCTCTAGAATCTCTAGAATCTGACAGTGTAATATCACCTATACACAAAGTCGGCTAATGCAAAAGTGATTGGTTCCTCGGCCCAATATCACAGGTCCAGGCCCACTTCCACTATCCATTTCGGTGCAATTATGCTAGACTGCAATCAGTATTCGATGTTAAGTGAAACAAGCGATTGTATTTAGATTTCAACGTCTCGTCTCCTTTCCAATTGTCCGATCAAAATTTCACCGAGAGACCATCACCAATCTTCACACGTAACGTATTTGGCGAAATAACATTATCGTGTTTTGCCTTTAAGAAACAGCGAACAATTGGTGGCCAGGAACTATTACTGGAACTGTTAATAGATCCATTCACTCCCCCCATCAATGCCAAAAATAACTCGAATGACTTTTACCCACATCGCCTCTTCATTCATATGAAATCGCCAAATCCATTTAAATAAAAGAGCGTCGTTAAATGCACATAGGCTACCAATGTCGAGCCCACCACATTCTCGAGAAGCTATGACTTATTCACATTTTATCCAAGGTAATTTAGTTTCATTCCCGGAACAATCCCAAAAAAAATCTAGCTCGTAACCTCTCAAGCTTATCAATTACAGTTACCGGACATTTATATAGAAAAAAGTAATAAATGCCTAAACTACCAAGTACCGCTTTTATTAAAGTTAGTCTACCGCCGATAGATAGAAGGTTTGCTTTTCAAATTGATGGTGTTTTCGTATACTTAGCCACAAGATCGTCCTTGTTTACAACACAACTCATGTTTCCTCCTACCCGTAACCCCAAACTTGGCTTAGTCATCATTTCAGCTCTTTGTTAGTTTTTTCTTCGTTTCATAAAAAAGATAAAGAAAAAAATGGTAATTATATGGATTAAATTCCCGAACTGAAAATACCAAATGTCCAAATGGACAAAAAATGATTATCCTTGTGATTATTTGTTTATTTCAATCTTGATTGGGTAGATGGTTTGTTGTATATTTCTTTGTTTGTTGTTTGTATATAGTGTAGTTACTGACTACTAACCGACAGATGAAGGATGTGATCATTAATATTTGTATGGCTGCATTGAGTAAAACAAGACTCAAAGGACTTATGTTATGTATAATTTTCTTTGGTTAGTTTAACGAGTATTTTGGGTTTGTGCTTTGTAGCGGGACAATTTTCGTTTATGATGTTGTTATAATATACATAGCGAGTTACGATTGGTAAAAGACAAAATACTTCTGATAATAGTATATTACCCGTACTGAGCATAACGGGGAAAAACAATACCCCGATTCATTATAATGATAATTAATCTTTAGTAATCGAACTAATGAAACCGACCATATTACCGAAGTCACATAATTCGGACACTTGGAACTGAATGACAATAAGCTAAATAATTACACTAGAAAAATTATTGAGCGTTGAATGTTTAAGGGCTGAATGATCATAAGCTGATGAATCCATCCTAGTGATTCATAAGGGTGTGTCTGATAAAAGTAAATGATTAAGCGTTAAATGATTCATAATTTGAATTATTCATAATTTAAATGATTCAAAGTCTTTAAATGAACTTCGTTCTGAATGACAATAAACTGTTTAATAAAAAGTTCTAAATGAACCATACGAAAGAGGTAAATTACCTTATTAACGCTTTGTATGAATAAAAAGTTAAATATATTTGTTTGATAAGTGTTGAGGATACAATTTAAGTAGGATGTTACACTATATTAGGTGCTTAATGGTTAAGAATGCGCTTCAACTCTGCATGGTCCAACACTAAATTTTGAACCTTTTAGCATCATAAGTCATTAAAAGGTCAGAAACAATTGCGTTGAATGCCGAATGGTTTTTCAACATTCGGGAGGATGGATGCGACTTGAACATCGGGTTCGCTTATGAGTGTTTCATGCAGGGTGGGGGTAGGAGTAGAAGCAAATCAAAATCTAGGATAATATATTCAATGTTAGAAGCGTAACTTGTTGGAGTTGTCAGCAAGTTGGTCACTTTCAATCGCAGTGCCCTAATGAGAAGGTGGGCGTGAACACAACGGTGGTGATAAAAAATGTTTAGGAGTGCCATGAGAAGTTTTTTGATTAATCCTGGTTTTAAGGTTCGGGTTCCTCGTTGTATGTTTCCATCTACAACTTAAGCATAGTTGTCGAAGTGCCCTACCGAATTTTTTCCCTTACGACAATTCTATCTTGCGAGATTAACAAGAATGAGATGAAAAATTTCAAGAGGTATTCTGGTACAGTTCAAGTTGTAGAAGGGAGAATACTAGATCTTGCGGGAATTGGTGACTTAGCCATTAGACACATTGGTTATGTGTGGATCTATAAAATGTGATGTTCATTCCCAAGATCACGAGAAGGTTGATCTCTGTTAGGAAGTTGGATAAAAATCGGTTCCTTTTTTTGTTTGAAGACCAACAATGGGAAGGTGTTTTAGGGTAGTCAGATTATTTTTTGCGGATTCAAGACGGGAACCATGTATGGTTAAGATTCCTACTTAAAAATGGCTGGGAGGGAGGATAGGTGATGAAAGTCCTAGTAGGCTTGAACTTTATAATATTGTTAGGTTCTTGGTCGAGTGGGATCTTAGGAAGACACGAAATTAGTAGGGAATCAGAGTTGAGTGAGAGCTTTAAAGCCATTAAAGTCGATTCGGGAGCACTAGAGTTTTCGAGTCTTTAGGTAGAATCGTCTCCAATTGCAACTATGTTGCAACTGGCCTATGTAGATGAACAAGAGATTTTTGTGGGAGTCTCTAGTATTACTACATCCGTACAATGGAATTTAAGTCGAGTTAGAATATTGGGTTCGTCTGAATTCGTACATACGTATGTGGTCAATTTTCCAATCGTGAAAGTGAAAGCGAAAAGGTGGAAGATCGAGGGTGTGATTGTGTACGAATGAATCACTTGGAGTGATGGTGTTGTTAGAGTCGGTTCAGGTTGCGATCTGGTATCTCACAATTGAGATGTCCCGTTCATATCGATTTTAAACGTTTCATATTAATTGATTTCGTTGCGAGGTTTTGACCTCTATATGAGACGTTTTTCAAAGACTGCATTCGATTTTTAATACAAACCATAACCTTTATTTTATCGATAAAGGTTTAAAAACATTACGACAATTATCAAATAATGATAATCTAAAATATAGCGTTTTCACATGACTATTACATAATGGTTTACAATAATATTACACATCAACTTAAGTCTTCGAATGCAGTTTTTAAACAATATTATACAAGCATGGACTTCAAATCTTGTCCTTAATTTAGTATGCAACAGCGGAAGCTCTTAACAATCACCTGAGAATAAACATGCTTAAAACGTCAACAAAAATGTTGGTGAGTTATATGTTTAACCTATATATTTATCAAATCGTAATAATAGACCACAAGATTTCATATTTCCAATTTTCATAAATATATATCCCATACATAGAGATAAAAATCATTCATATGGTGAACACCTGGTAACCGACATTAACAAGATGCATATAGAATATCCCCATCGAAGTACTAAAGCAGTTCAAATTCTCTGACTGGGGCTTGTTAGTGCCCATAGATCTATCTTTAGGATTCGCGTCAATTAGGGGCTAGTTCCCTTGTTCTTAGGCAACAAAGCTAAAAGGGGCATATTCTGAAAGGACCCATTCATATACATTATAAACGATTCACAATAGTTGATTACATCGTGAGGTATTTGACCTCTATATGATACAATTTACAAACATTGCATTCGTTTTTAAAAGACAAACTTTCTTTACAACGAAAATTGACGGTATGCACACCATTTGATAATACATCCAACTATAATTGAATTAATAATAATCTTGATGAACTCAATGACTCGAATGCAACGTCTTTCAAAATATGCCATGAATGACTCCAAGTAATATCCTTAAAATGAGCTAATGCACAGCGGAAGATTTCTTTAATACCTGAGAATAAACATGCTTTAAAGTGTCAACCAAAAGTTTGGTGAGTTCATAGGTTTATCATAACAATCATTTCAATATATAAATAGATCACAAGATTTCCGTTTATAAATATATGTACACTCGCAAGTGTATAAAAGTATTCTATAAGTTGTAGGCACCCGGTAACAAGCCTTAACGTTCATGTTTTACCCTCTGAAGTACACCAGATCAGGTGTGTTTAAAATAACCTCGAAGTACTAAAGCATCCCATAGTCAGGATGAGGTTTGTCAGGCCCAATAGATCTATCTTTAAGATTCGCGCCTACCATACATAGACAAGTAGTTTAATGTTACCAAGCTAAGGGTATATTTCTGGTTTAAACCCACGTAGAATTAGTTTTAGTACTTGTGCCTATTTCGTAAAACATTTATAAAAACAGCGCATGTATTCTCAGTCCCAAAAATATATATAAAAGGGAGCAAATGAAACTCACCATACTGTATTTCGTAGTAAAAAATACATATAACGTCATTTAACAAGTGCAAGGTTGGCCTCGGATTCACGAACCTATATTAATTATATATATTTATATGTTGGTCAATATTTGTCTAACAATTTTTGGTCAAGTCATAGTGTACCACAATCCTAATGCTCGAGACTAATATACAAAAGTCAACAAAAGTCAACTTGACCCAAAATGACTTCTAAAATTTATACGTGTTTATTATATAACTTAACTATAATAATAAAAGTCATTTATTAATAAAAATTTATATTAACATTTATATATGATAAAATATACTTTTATATATCTTAAGTAGTAAAATTTATAAAGTTCACTTAATATCGTAAAACTATAGTGGTAAGTATTATTAATGTAATTATATTACGCGTGGTGAAAAATATCTTTGTATCCCCTATTTATTTGATAAAATAATATTGATCATAATAATAATAAGTAAAAGTTGTATTATTTTGTAATAATAATTATTATTATTCTATAAAAAAATAACAATATTTATATTTACTAAAAATGTTATTATGATAAAATGATAATACTAACATAATAGTAATAATAAAATTTTATAATAACAATGATATTTCCAATAAAATAATAACGACGATAGTAATAATGATCATTTTCACAATAATACTAAAATTCAGTTGACTATAACTTCTAATCCGTTCATCGAAACCATTCGATATCTAAATGAAAAGTTCTTAATTTTTCGCTAGTTTTCCAACGACATGCATATCATATACCCTATCTCAGTAGCATATGTATCTAATTCAGGATTCAACAAACCTATCTAAAGACAATATCGAATGTACAAGTATGCATAATCCTATATACTCGAGCACTAGTCAGGGATGCACTATTGATATATAAAAGTTAAGTTATGAGTACTCACGTATCAATATTGAAATTCAATATTGCAGGAAAGTACGTAGACGCAACGGAGATGATAAACACTAGATTGACCTCACGAGCATACCCATGAACCATACCCATCACCTCCATAGATATAACCCATAATTTCCTTAGCTTCGACTCATTCAAAAAAACTATTTTGAAATCACTCTGACAGCACTCCGTTGTAATATTTTATATATACTAATAATATCTTGAAATAATACAGAGCAAATATATATATATATATATATATATATATATATATATATATATATATATATATATATATATATATATATATATATATATAAAATCGATTGAGAGAGTTTAGAGAAATATATTTTCAAGTTTCTATGAAATAATGAAACCTATTGAATTCTATTTATAATACATTTTTAAATTATTAAAGTGAATTATTAAAGTATGAATTATTAAAGTAAATTATTAACGTATGAATTATTAAAGTGAATTATTAAAGTATGAATTATTAAAGTGAATTATTAAAGTATGAATTATTAAAGTGAATTATTAAAGTATGAATTATTAAAGTTAAAGTAAAGTAAAAGTAAAGTAAAGGTAAAGTTAAAGTATAGTAAAAGTATAAAAAACTATGTATGTATAATACGCGTATAAATATATATAATATTAATTTAAATCGTTATATATATTTAATGAAATAAAATATAAATATCGTTATATTTATTATACTGGTTAAGTAATGAGTTGTCAAAAGTGATTCTAGATATTTATAAAAGTTATATACGTTTTAATAATAAAGTTCTTTTTAAACTGAAAACGTCTTTGTACGTTTGAAAATATATTAATAGAATATTATGAAAACCGATTCTCCACTAACTTTCGTAAATGACACTTTTTGTTTTTATTTATAAATAGCTTTACAAATTATTTTGAATATCGTTAAGAGGAATAGATTTTCTCAAATCATAGTGGACCTCTCAATAGAGACTTATAATCATAATTCAATGTTTCTGATAATTCAATCATTTAATATATTTTTTTTAATTTCGTCGATAATCATATTGAAACAAATACGTTTATATAAAGCATTATACGTTTAAATACTTTGTTGACATTTTCAATTCATAATATATACACATATACATACATATTCATATATGTTCATTTATTGGTTCGTGAATCATTGGAATTTGGTCGAGGTTTAAATGAATGTATAAACATAGTTTAAAATCCTTGAGATTTAACTTAACAAACATTGCTTATCGTGTCAGAATAATATAAAAATAAAGTTTAAATTTAGTCGAAAATTTCCTGGTCGTCACATATTCGATTTCGATAATTCAACCATAGAATGTAATTTCATGTACTTGTGTCTATTTTGTAAAATATTTATAAAACTGCATGTATTCTCATCCCAAAAATAATAGATTTCAAAAGTGGGACTATAATTCACTTTCACAGATTATCACTTCGTCGGAAAATAACACTTAGCCACTGGTTGATTCACGAACCCATAACAAATATATACATATATATCAAAGTATGATCGAAATATGTTCACAACATATTTTATTACGTTTTAATGATTTAAGTTTGTTAAGTTAACAGTCCAACGTTAGTAGTCCACAATTAGTTTTCCACAGTTAGTAGTACAGAAATAAATCAATATATATTATCTCGAATCAATCCACGACCCAGTGTATACAAGTCTCAGATTCAATCACAACTCAAAGTATATATATTATTTTGGAATCAACCTCAACCCTGTATAGCTAACTCGAACATTAACGCATATAGAGTGTCTATGGTTGTTCCAAATAATATATATAGATGACGGCGATATGATATGTCAAAACATTGTATATGTGTCTATGGTCTATCAAGGTTACATAATATATGTTAGACTACATGTATAATACAATATAAGTTAGTTAAGTTATGGTTAGTATAGATTTTTGTAAATTCATCCCGTAGTCAAATTTACCATTTTTAACCAATTTTGTTTTACCCAACATTTCTTCATTTTATATCCGTTTTGAGTGAATCAAATTGCTTTGGTTTCATATTGAACTGAAATTTATGAAAATAAACAAAAAACGTATAAGTTTATAGTCGTAAATATAAGTTACAAGTCATTTTTATAAGAGGTAGTCATTTCAGTCGAAAGAACGACGTCTTGATGACCATTTTGAAAAACATATTTCGACTTTGAGTTTAACCATGATTTTTGGATATAGTTTCATGTTCATAATAAAAATAATTTTCCCAGAAGAATAACTTTTAAATCAAAGTTTATCACAATTTTTAATTATCTAACCCAAAACAGTCCGCGGTTTTACTACGACGGCGTATGTCCGGTTTTACGGTGTTCTTCGTGTTTTCAGGTTTTAAATCATTAAGTTATCATATCATATAGATATAGAACATGTGTTTAGTTGATTTTAAAAGTTAAGTTAGAAGGATTAACTTTGTTTGCGAGCAAGTTTAGAATTAACTAAACTATATTCTAGTGATTACAAGTTCAAATCTTCGAATAAGATAGTTATATATATATGAATTGAATGATGTTATGAACATCATTACTACCTCAAATATATTAGGTAAACCTACTGGAAGTGAAAAAAAATGATCTAGCTTGAAACGACCCGTCAAAGTACTCTTGACGACCATCGTTATCTTGGTCCCACAGCTTGATCATAACTCTATATGAATTGAATAAATAACCTTGCATTCTTTATTTAAAAATGATTTCCTATAAAGGAAACCTACCAAAATATGTAAGTTTAGAAAAACCATACATTATTACTTAACCAAAAGTTGACCAAAACAAAGTCAACAACATCCACTATTAAATGTATCAATATAGAATGCAAGTTAATGTTTAACAAAAGCTGCCATCAAAAATATGCAGACTCTCTAAGTGAAAGGACCTGTTCATATACATTATAAACGATTCATAATAGTTGATTACATCGCGAGGTATTTGACCTCTATATGATACATTTTACAAACATTGCATTCGTTTTTAAAAGACAAACTTCCTTTACATCGAAAATTGACAGGCATGCATACCATTTCATAATATCCACTATCCAACTATAAATTGACTTAATACTAGTCTTTAATGAACTCAATTACTCGAATGCAACGTTCTTCGAAATATGCCATGAAAGACTCCAAGTAATATCTTTAAAATGAGCAAATGCACATCGGAAGATTTCTTTAATACCTGAGAATAAACATGCTTTAAAGTGTCAACCAAAAGGTTGGTGAGTTCATTAGTTTACCATAATCATTCATTTTCATCATTTTAATAGACCACAAGAATTTTATTTCCAGTTCTCATAAATATACGTCCCATGCATAGAGAAAAAAATCATTCATATGGATTGAACACCTGGTAACCGACATTAACAAGATGCATATAAGAATATCCCCTATCATTCTGAAAAATCCTTCGAACATGATAAAAACAACATCGAAGTACTAAAGCATCCAGTATTTTGGATGGGGTTCGTTAGTCCCAATAGATCTTTCTTTAGGATTCGCGTCAATTAGTAGATCGGTTTACTAATTCTTAGGCTACCAAGCAAAAGGGGCATATTCGGCTTCGATCATTCAACCATATAATGTAGTTTTGAATACTTGTGTCTATTTCGTAAAACATTTATAAAAGCGCGTGTATTCTCAGTCCCAAAAATATATATTGCAAAAGCATTATAAAAGGGAGTAATGAAACTCACCTATTGTATTTCGTAGTAAAAATACGTATAACATCATTGAACAAGTGCAAGGTTGGCCTCGGATTCACGAACCTAAATTAATTATATATATATATATATATATATATATATATATATATATATATATATATATATATATATATATATATATATATATATTGGTCAAAATTTGTCTAACAATTTAAGTCAGGTCATAGTGTACCACAATCCTAATGCTCGAGACTAATATGCAATAGTCAATAAAAGTCAATTTGACCCAAAATGATTTCCAAAATCCATACATGATTAACATATAACTTGAATATCGTCATTTTATATTTTTAAATATTTTTAAAAGATTTTAATAGAGTAAATAATATAATTCATTTATTATTAAAATTTATATAATAAAAATATACTTTTATATATCTTAAGTAATCAAATTTATAAAGTTCATTTAATATAAAAAGATAGGTAGTATTAACGTAATTATATTACACGTAATAAAATATCTTTATATTACATATTTATTTGATAAAATAACATTGATAATAATAAGCAAAACTTGTATTATTTTGAAATAATAATATTTATTATTTTATTAATAATAATATCAATATTTATATTTACTAAAAGTGATATTATGAATAAACGATAATTCTAATTATGATAACTTTAATATTTACGATACTTTTTAATATTATCTTTAAAATAATAATTCTATTTAAAATGATAATAATAATGATATTTTATAATAATAATGACATTTCTATTAAGATGATAATTTTTGTTAAAATGATAGTTTTAATACTAACGATACTTTTGTAAGACCCAAATATTTATGGTACATAATGTATTTATGGTGTACGATGCGTGTATGAGGTGTACGAAGCATGTTCGTGTTGCTTGCTCGAACGTCGAAGGAAACTGGACGTTGTCTGAAGTGACAAGGTGTGTACGTATCTTTTCAACCCCAAATAAAATTTGTGTTAATGTTTCAAAGCCTTACCATTGGAAAGAAAATCATATTACGTTTCCAACGATATTTGATTCATCGAAAACGGAGCTACGGTCAAAAAGTTATGGCCAAAACAAGTTTCTGAAAACTGACCTGTAGGTTGGAACGGCGCTCCACCATTTGGAGCGGCGCTCCGATCCCGTCTGATGCAATTTTTAGCTTTTTTAAAAGGTTTAAATGAGGGGTACTTTGGTCTTTTCACTTGGGGTCGGTTTGGGGTCATTAAAACTGATCCATTGATCATTTTGGATCACATTTCACTCATCAAACCCTAGAGTGAGAAACCCACTTTAAGTGAGAGAAAGCTCCCTTTGGAGAAGAAGAAGTTTGATTCGGGTCAAGTCTCAAGTATTAAAGTTTTTCATCTCGTCAACGGCATCATTTTGGCGGTATTGGTAAGTTCATACTCTGAATTTCATTGTTTGATTTGAGATTCAATGTTAGGGTTTGAGATAGTTAGTTGTAAAACCCACTTAGTTGATGAAGAGGGTTTATGGAAACTTGCTATTTTGATATTTGGTGAGTTTTGGGTTGGTTAATAATTTAACCATGTTTAAGACTTGTAAATGTGTATAATCACTAGTATTAGTGATTATTGATGTTTTGGAAACCATTAGGGTTCTTGTGGTTGACTAATTTTGACTAGAGTCAAAATTAGGGTTTGTTGATGATTATGACTCAATTGCCGATTTAATAAGGTTTATAAACTTAAAATGGATTAAGTTGAAGCATAGAACCGAGTTAAATATGTTTTGGTGTCAAAACTTGCTAATGGCGTGATATTGACTTCTTATGGGTCAAATTAGGGTCTAAGTGTCATTTTGGGCAAGATAGGTGTTTAACACCTATGATTGGGTTTGATTGGCATATTAGGACCATTCTCACTTGTGTTAGTGATTATTGGTTAGTTTGGGCGCGGTTGGTGCTTGGAAGTGCATTTTGGTTGAAATTGCACTAGTTGTCAAATTTGGTTGATTTGTATATCCACCCTAATTGTGTTATTTGTTATGTGATAAATGGAATAGGTACATTCCATCGGTGATTGCGGATTATTCGGTAGCATTCTTCAAGGCGACAAGGTGAGTGTTAATATCCTATATGCATATGTATGTATAGGATGGGTGCGGGTCGGGTGAAGGAGTTCTCGGTTATAGAGCTCACTTCTCATATAGGTGGAATTGTTGGACTTGTGTATAGGTCCAATTGGCACGGTTGTGCGTTTTGGTTGACTACCTTGGCGAGGTGCACACTTTGTGTGTACGTTATCACATGGGCGTGTGATGTGGATTATATAACTCCAATGGCGAAGGGTTAATATTGTGAGTGGAATATCTATGTATGTATGCATATGATTTAGTTGCCCGTAGTAATGGTGTCACATAGCCGTTTTTGTGACCATAGTTATGGGACATAGCCGTTTTGTCCAATTGATAATTATGCACATAGCCGTGTTTGTGCATATGGTGGCGAGTAATAGTCGTGTTTTACTCCCACGTTGTTGTCCGTATTAATTGTTGCACATAGCCATGTTTGTGCACATGATTGTGAGTAATAGCCGTGTTTTACTCACACATTGATCAAGTGATGCCATAGCCGTTTTTGGAACACTTGGGGGTGATGCCATAGCCGTTTTTGGAACACCTCGGGGGGGGGGGGGGGGGGTTTACCATGCCATAGCCGTGTTTGGAAGCTAACGGTTGTTATGAACATCGATGACTTGTTTCGCGAAGTCATTTCCTTGCGAAGATTTGGTTAACCGTGGTTATTGTGTTGTAAGCGTAAGCAAATTATGTTATTCGAGATATATATATATATATATATATATATACATATACATATATATATATACATATATATACATATATATATATATATACATATATATATATATATATATATATATATATATATATATATATATATATACGTATAATGTTGTATTGCCGTGATGTAGCTTATTGGCATTGTTCACATCGTTGTTGGTGAACTTATATTTTGTTGTTGTATCTTTAGCTCGTTGCTTAGTGATCTTACGGTATGCTTAGACTAGCTTGCCTTTATGCTTGGATGTTCCGGTATGCGGTATTTGGTTATTTGTGTGGCGTGTCCATTTTATGCATATATATGTATGTAGTATATTCTCACTCACTAAGCGTTAGCTTACCCTCTCGTTGTTTACATTTTTATAGATTTGCTTGGATGCGGTGGCTCGGGTAAACGTGGGAACCAGTGGCTCGCGTAGTCGCTTTAGAAGGGTTGCTTTTGGATTAATTAGGATTGGGTAGCGTATCCCCAATCGCCATGCTCGGCTTTATTTTGTGTTAAAAATCATGTGGTTGAAAACTTGTATTTTGTACAAAAGTCGTAAAACGGCCGATGTGGGCCCAGTCTCGTAAAACTCATTTTATTATTGGAACGTGTTAGTTTTAACTAATATAAAATATTGTGAAAAGCGTTTGGTCTAAAAGTATCGGGAAGCAAGAGATCTTTTTCGCAAAAAAGGAAAAGTTGGACATGCCGTTTTGGCGCGCCGCGCAGGTCAGTGGCGCGCCGCGCCATTATGCTGTACAAAAGTATTTTTTTTATTTGCATATTTCGATTGCATATGGGTTGGGTTGTTACAAGTGGTATCAGAGCATGGTCTAAGGGATTTAGGCGACTTGAGAGAGGTGCCTAGACTTAGACTTTTGAGTGTGCTTAATTTGTTGCGGGACTTGTAGGATTACGGGTCGGAATGGGTTATAGCTAGTGCCTTGTTTGTAAGTGGACTAACGTTTATATTAGTAATACGGATATTATTAATATATTATTGTGTTGTGATAATAATTCTCGCGTGTGTTGTTGTAGCGTAGAATTTGTTTGTGTTTGTTTATGACATCAAGCGAGGCGGTCATTGTACTAACAAGTTGATATGGCATGTATGCGTAATAAGGACTTGCAAACCTTATTACGGGTGTAAATCGTGTCTAACAAGTGATGTACGATGAGTGTTTAGCAAGATGGGGCGGTGTTGTGCGTGTGGTTTATACGTTCGTGATCTAATCGTTTGCATTCCTTAGAATGAAAACGGAAGAGGGATGCGGAACGAGTGAGCCTATTCACGAAGTGAAGGATGAGTTAACGTTAAAGATTGAGGCCATGTTTGAACAATATGTCTTGGTTTTCACCGGCAAAGTTAGGGAAGTAACCAAGGAGTTGGTCGAAGGAAAAATGACGGAAATGGTCCGAGACCAAGTAACTAAAGTTGTAAAGGAAGAGTTTGAAAAGAGTTTCCCAAACCTCGAGGTAGTGATGATGAATATGTACTTGCAAGGTTAGAATTACATGGTGCTCATGGTAAGAGGGCACGAAGTACGCCTGAAGGCGTCTGGAATGTGGAGAAGAAGAGTAAGAAGGGTTACAAGCTTACGTGCTTTAAGTGTGGGGAACGGGGTCATTTGGCACAAGATTATACGGTGGTGCCTTTAGGCTCAATCAGGTGTTTCATTTGCCGGATGGAGGGACACCGAAAGTCAGAGTGTTCCGAATCGCATGACGATCGGGTTAGGAGGTTAGAGCGCGAATACATGATGGAAAGTGGAGCACGGAAGCCCAACAGCGCTACATCAGGTACTTTTAGTACGAAATTATATGTTGTTCGTTTGTAATAACATGCAGTATGTGCGTAAGTCTTAGCTAAACTTTATTCTCCGTTGGAGATAATTCATAGCGAGCGGGCGGTTTACGTTTATGGTTCCGGTTTGCTCTCAGTAGAGTGTATAAGTGGTGTGTTGTGCCTTGACCCTATGGTGCGAATCCTTGGGTGCTTAGGCATTTTGGTTGGTACCGGGTCGTTAAGCTCGTTCGAGTGAGACCCTTAAGGTCTCAATTGTGTTGTGCATGTTATTGATATGGGTGACGTTCCTAATGAAAGTACCCTATAGTGACGTTGGATTTTCGGGCGAAGGGCGTAAGACTTGGTGCAACCGAGCATCCCTTAGTATTTGGGAAATGTTTCTACCAAACTATGGAAATGGGTTTTGGTGTTCGGTCGTTAAGCGCGTGTTCGCTTTCGCGTTGAAGTTGATGAACCATGAGGTTCGTCGGGTGGATTGAAATTCTTGAAATCGAGTGTTGATCTCGATGTATGTTGGTAAAGGAGTCTACGTGACGCGATATTAAGGTACCTTTTTATACCTACTAGCGTGGTGTTCGACTCCGATTGTGTTGCGGTTACATTGTACTTAGGGTACCGAAGTGAAACCCTTAGGTACATGAGCGATCGGGTGAAATTCGACAAACTAAAGCAATTGGATGATTGCGAGTGTATAGTTCGTGTAATTTGTGGTACACTTTTCGTTCGAAGTGTTTAAGGATAGGTTATGATCCTTGGTAGGCTCAAGGTTGGAGCAAGATATGGTTATGGAACGTAATTCTAAGTAGGGGAGTTACACTCCCGCACGAGGAGGTTTTGGTGGGAGATTTCAGATGATGCTTTTAGTAAATCCGAAACTTGTGTTGGGACGTATTTTTGGTCGATTTATGGTATGGTACAATTTTGGTTAAATTGTACTTATGATTTTGGACTTGAAATATCACCAAGGTAGTAATGTGGTAAATCTCGTTGAGAGATAATGGACGGGTATGGTGAGCAAGGTGAAATCCCTCGGTTAAGGGATGTGCGTATCGGATCCTCTTTTAGAGAATTATTGTTTTGTGCCTATGTTTGATATAGACGGTTTTTGCTCGATTGTGTGAATGGGTAGTCGTATCCGTTAGGATTCACTATGGCGTAGCAGAGTGCGATGTTATGCTACTCGTTGTTCGAGGCCAAAAGGGATCGTTGACTGGTGGAACATGACCTTCGGGGTCCTCTGACTTCATCACGAGATCATTGATTGGTGAAGCATGACCTTTGGGGTCCGTTGACTTCATCATGGGATCGTGAATTGGTGGAGCATGACCTTCGGGGTCCTCTAACGTCATCATAGGACCATTGATTGGTGAAGCATGACCTTCGGGGTCCGCTGACTTCATCATGGGTGTAGTGTTATATCGGTGAAGCATGACCGTTGACGGGGTCCGCTGACTTCATCCGGTGTTGAGATTTGGGAAGTGGGTCGCGTGTAGTTTTCTGCCAGCCTTCATGTTATTGGATGTGTGATCTATTGGTTATTTTATACGCCAATGGTGGGGTCGTAAGGACCATGTTATGTGAACTAACGGTGGTTTTATACGTCGATGGTGGGGTCGTGGGGACCATGTCGTGGGATTAGTGAGGCGATAGCCGTGTTTCGCTCGCATATTGTTACGGGTGTAACAATAGTCGATTTTTGTGCACCTTGGGTTTAGCGTTGCCATAGTCGTTTTGGGCGCTTTTGGTTTTATCCATTGCTTATGATGTTAGGATAGTGGCATATTGGTGGTATTGCACACTACAAAGGATGTTTAGTGGTAAGTGTAATCCGTAAGGATTCACGTGGTTCAATTTTCAACGTTCGGATTGTTAACTTTAGGTTGAGACTTGGTCGCTTTTAGCGTTGTCCTTGGTAAAGGTACGCTAAGGAATTGATATCTCGGTACGAGATTGGTTGAGTTTTTCCCGACATTGGGAAGGATTGCCTAAGAAAGTCGGATTGGAACATATGTTGAGGACCTTTGAGTGTAGGTCCGGATGGTTAAGTGACGAAGATCACGAGGACGTGATCGAGTTTAAGTGAGGGAGAGTTGTAAGACCCAAATATTTATGGTACATAATGTATTTATGGTGTACGATGCGTGTATGAGGTGTACGAAGCATGTACGTGTTGCTTGCTTCGAAGGAAACTGGACGTTGTCTGAAGTGACAAGGTGTGTACGTATCTTTTCAACCCCAAATAAAGTTTGTGTTGATGTTTCAAAGCCTTACCATTGGAAAGAAAATCTTAATACGTTTCCAACGATATTTGATTCATCGAAAACGGAGCTACGGTCAAAAAGTTATGGCCAAAACAAGTTTCTGAAAACTGACCTGTAGGTTGGAGTGGCGCTCCACCATTTGGAGCGGCGCTCCGATCCCGTCTGATGCAATTTTCAGCTTTTTTAAAAGGTTTAAATGAGGGGTACTTTGGTCTTTTCACTTGGGGTCGGTTTGGGGTCATCAAAACTGATCCATTGATCATTTTGGATCACATTTCACTCATCAAACCCTCTCATCAAAACCTAGAGTGAGAAACCCATTTTAAGTGAGAGAAAGCTCCCTTTAGAGAAGAAGAAGTTTGATTCGGGTCAAGTCTCAAGTATTAAAGTTGTTCATCTCGTCAATGGCATCATTTTGGCGGTATTGGTAAGTTCATACTCCGAATTTCATTGTTTGATTTGAGATTCAATGTTAGGGTTTGAGATAGTTAGTTGTAAAACCCACTTAGTTGATGAAGAGGGTTTATGGAAACTTTCTATTTTGATATTTGGCGGGTTTTGGGTTGGTTAATGATTTAACCATGTTTAAGACTTGTAAATGGTGTATAATCACTAGTATTAGTGATTATTGATGTTTTGGAAACCATTAGGGTTCTTGTGGTTGACTAATTTTGACTAGAGTCAAAATTAGGGTTTGTTGATGATTATGACTCAATTGCCGATTTAATAAGGTTTATAAACTTAAAATGGATTAAGTTGAAGCATAGAACCGAGTTAAATATGTTTTGGTGTCAAAACTTGCTAATAGCGTGATATTGACTTCTTATGGGTCAAATTAGGGTCTAAGTGTCATTTTGGGCAAGATAGGTGTTTAACACCTATGATTGGGTTTGATTGGCATATTAGGACCATTCTCACTTGTGTTAGTGATTATTGGTTAGTTTGGGCGCGGTAGGTGCTTGGAAGTGCATTTGGGTCGAAATTGCACTAGTTGTCAATTTGGGTTGATTTGTATATTCACCCTAATTATGTTACTTGTTATGTGATAAATGGAATAGGTACATTCCATCAGTGATTGCAGATTATTCGGTAGCATTCTTCAAGGTGACAAGGTGAGTGTTAATATCCTATATGCATATGTATGTGTAGGATGGGTGCGGGTCGGGTGAAGGAGTTCTCGGTTATAGAGCTCACTTCTCATATAGGTGGAATTGTTGGACTTGTGTATAGGTCCAATTGGCACGGTTGTGCGTTTTGGTTGACTACCTTGGCGAGGTGCACACTTTGTGTGTACGTTATCACATGGGCGTGTGATGTGGATTATATAACCCCAATGGTGAAGGGTTAATATTGTGAGTGGAATATCTATGTATGTATGCATATGATTTAGTTGCCCGTAGTAATGGTGTCACATAGCCGTTTTTGTGACCATAGTTATGGGACATAGCCGTTTTGTCCAATTGATAATTATGCACATAGCCGTGTTTGTGCATATGGTGGCGAGTAATAGCCGTGTTTTACTCCCACGTTGTTGTCCGTATTAATTGTTGCACATAGCCATGTTTGTGCACATGATTGTGAGTAATAGCCGTGTTTTACTCACACATTGATCAAGTGATGCCATAGTCGTTTTTGGAACACTTGGGGGTGATGCCATAGCCGTTTTTGGAACACCTCGGGGGGGGGGGGGGGGGGGGGTAGGAGGGGGTTAGCATGCCATAGCCGTGTTTGGAAGCTAACGGTTGTTATGAACATCGATGACTTGTTTCGCGAAGTCATTCCCTTGCGAAGATTTGGTTAACCGTGGTTATTGTGTTGTAAGCGTAAGCAAATTATGTTATTCGAGATATATATATATATATATATATATATATATATATATATATATATATATATATATATATTTATACGTATAATGTTGTATTGTCGTGATGTAGCTAACCCTCTGGGTGTAGCTTATTGGCATTGTTCACATCGTTGTTGGTGAACTTATATTTTGTTGATGTATCTTTAGCTCGTTGATTAGTGATCTTACGGTATGCTTAGACTAGCTTGCCTTTATGCTTGGATGCTCCGGTATGCGGTATTTGGTTATTTGTGTGGCGTATCCATTTTATGCATATATATGTATGTAGTATATTCTCACTCACTAAGCGTTAGCTTACTCTCTCATTGTTTACATTTTTATAGATTTGCTTGGATGCGGTGGCTCGGGTAAGCGTGGGAACCAGTGGCTCGCGTAGTCGCTTTAGAAGGCTTGCTTTTGGATTAATTAGGATTGGGTAGCGTATCCTCAATTGCCATGCTCGGCTTTATTTTGTGTTAAAAATCATGTGGTTGAAAACTTGTATTTTGTACGAAAGTCGTAAAACGGCCCGGTCTCGTAAAACTCATTTTATTATTGGAACGTGTTAGTTTTAACTAATATAAAATGTTGTGAAAAGCGTTTGGTCTAAAAGTGTCAGGAAGCAAGAGATCTTTTACGCAAAAACGGAAAAGTTGGATAGGCTGTTTTGGCGCGCCGCGCAGGTTAGTGGCGCGCCGCGCTACTATGCTGTACAAAAGTATTTTTTTTATTTACATATTTCGATTGCATATGGGTTGGGTTGTTACAACTTTTAATAATAATAGTAATGATAAAATAAAAAGAACGATAATTTTATCTAGAACAATATCTTATAATATCTTAATTTCATCATGATACTCTTACTTATTATTTTCTAATCATTTCGTTTAAAAGTTTTTAATCGTCTTTTATGTCGTGTTCATTTTAATGATAATAATAGTAATTATAATAATTAAGTGTTACTACTACTAGTTTAATTATAATAATACTAATAATAACTAATATTATGATAATGATATTACAAATAACTATTTTAATGATAATAATAATAATAATAATAATACTAATTATAACTTTAACGATAGTAATAATAAAAATAACAATTTTTAATGATCATACTGTTTATTGATAATAATAATAATAACAATAATAATAATAATTTGATAAAAACTAGAACAACGATAATAACGACGATAATAATAATCATTTTTAATAAAAATATCAAAAATTCAATTGATTATAATTTCTAATCCGTTCATCGAAACCATTCTATATCTAAAGGAAAAGTTCTTAATTTTTCGCTAGCTTTCCAAGGACATGCATATCTTATACCTTATCTCAACTGCAGGTGTAACTAATTCAAGATTCAAGATAACCTATCTAAGGGCAATATCAAAAATACAAGCATGCATAATCCTATATTCTCGAGCACTAGTCAGGGATACACTATTAGTATGTAAAAATTTATTTACGAATACTCACGTATCAATATTGAGATTCAATATTGCAGGACAGGTACGTAGACGCAACGGAGATGATAAACACTAGATTGACCTCACGAGCATACCCATGAACCATACTCATCACCTCCATAGCTATAACCCATAATTTCTTTAGCCCTATCCTACTCGCAAAACTCATTTTGAAATGACTTGTTCATGACCTCGTTATAATATTTTATGTATAATACAAATATTAATAATACTAATACTACTACTAATAATAATAAAAAGATTTATAATAATTTTTAATAAATAAAATAAATATTACGGAGTACATGTAATTTGAGAGAGATAGATCATTGAATGTAATTGTGAATTGAATCAAAACGCGTTCGAGACTTATAAGACATTTCTGGGACCCATTAATCCGAAATTCTGGATTGATAAAGGAAATGGGAACCGTAATTTGCGGACTAACTCCACATACATGAACCTATGAACTACTTATATATATAAAGATTTTATAATATATTTAATTTATATAATTAATTAAATATTATATTATATTTACGTACATGGTAAAAATATAATTTTTACAAAAATGACACGGACGTGGTCTCACGACTCATGTACCACTTTCGGTTTTTTGAGCGCACTTTCGTACGTTTAGAAAACTAGCCTTTTACGTTACGCGACGTGTACCTTTAGTAATAGTTTGATTTATTCATCAATAAATTACTTTGTAAAAATGTATCTTATAAAATTTGAGCGTCGTGGTCATTTGCTTCTATAAATCAGTGACTCGTTGTTTACCAAAATATTTTATTTTAAATTAAGACATTTTATGACGAGATTAATATATATATATATATATATATATATATATATATATATATATATATATATATATATATATATATATATATATATATATATATATATATATATATATATATATACCTTTTTAGAAATATAAATTTTGTATCCAAAATCTTTCATCTAACAATATAACATTTAGTTTTTTTTTTTTTTAAGTATTTATTTTTCAAAGTTTATTTTCATTTCATTTAGGAAAATAGTTTAGCGCGTAACGTTTTTCTTTTTAAGAATTTAAATGGATACAAGTACTAATCGTTTTTAAATATCAATTGCGTCACTAGGAGGGTGTTACTACCGTATACTTAATTTGAAAACATATATATTTAATGAACACGTTTTAAATACACATTACAACCAATATTCCAACTTACGTTTATTTAATCAACCGCAGTTAAGATAGACAAGTCCTGTTATATGAAAAAGTATTTTCGTACAGTTGAAAACTACATCAATTGATTACTATGGAATTACATCGACAAACATATGGAACCAAATACTATATGTAAAGTATTTATACTTAATATTTCGTTAACGTTATCAAGTTATAATATATACGCGTATTCATATATAATCTTTTACGTTCGTTTAATGGTTCGTGAATCACTGGAATTTGGTCGAGGTTAAATGAATGTATGAACATAGTTTAAAATTCTTGAGATTTAACTTAACAAACTTTGCTTATCATGTCGGAATAATATAAAGATAAAGTTTAAATTTGGTCGGAAATTCCCGGGTCATCACACTAAGCACAGCGGAAGCAATCAATCATGAACTTGAGAATAAAATATGCGAGTAACTGTCAACAAAAATGTTGAGTGAATTATAGGTTTAATATTACAAACAATATCTAATTTAAACCATAAAAATTTATATTTGAAAACATAAAAACTCCTTTTTGGACCACAAAATTATATGTTAGAAAACATATAAAAACATTATTCCATTTTCCTGAACCACCTGGTAACCACTTAGCCATTTATTTACCCTTGCCAAACACAATAAACAATATACACTGAACAAGTGTATCTTCAACTAAATACGAAGTATTAAACATTCTGATTATAAATTGCTAGCGCGACTAGCTCAAAATGGGGTTGTCAAACCCGATAGATCTATCCATAGGATTCGCGTTCACCAGTAGAAACTAGTGATTACAATTACCAGATTAGGGAATATTTTTGTTCGACTCACAATGAATAATTTAAACCAACTTCCACTTGTGTCCAATACGTAAAAATAAAATGCATGTATTCTCATCCCAAAAGATTTAAAATAGAAAAATGGGACTATAACTCACCTTAAAGCAAATGAAGTAGTAATACAGAAAACGTGAACTAGACGAAGTAAAGTGATCAAGAATGATCACAATACCGACCTATAAATAAAGCAGGTCGATATAAATAACTAACTTAGGTCAAGTCTTTGTATGATAGCTATAGTACTTGTTGCAAGTAAACATAGAACATCACTCAGTATGCTTCGGTTTGATCAGAACAGCGTAAGGACACATACTTTCTATTTTTAGCAAGTTCCTATTTTAGGAAAGTTTCTATTTTAGGAAAGTTTCTATTTTAGGGAAGTTTCTATTATTGGAAAGTTTCCAAATTTAGAAAGTTTCCATATTTAAAAAGTTTCCATATTTAGAAAGTTTCTATTTTTAGAAAGTTTTTAAGTTAGGAAAGTTTCCTTAGTTAGAAAGTCAACAAAAGTCAACTGAGAGTCAAAGTCAACCGAAAGTCAACTCAAAAGTCAACCTTGGTCAAACATAGTCAACATTAATTTTAAAGGTATATGTTATAATAATAATATAAGTTATAATGTTAATTAAAGTCAAATACGTATAATTATGCCATAACATAAGTTTAATTAAATTAAAATGAATTATTAAAGTTAACATAAGTTTAAATGATATAATTAATATAACATAGGTATTTAATTAATTAATTAAATATTAGTCATAATATAAGTATTATTAATTAATAATAAATTTTAATCATATCATAAGTATTATTATTTAATAATGAATTATTAATCATAATATAAGTATCTTGAAGTAATTATGAAATGTTACACATATCATAAGTATTTTAATATAACTATTAAACCATAAGTATTTAATAATAAAATTGCATTATAATTAAATAATAACTAAGTCTTATAATAAATCAATAAATAATTAACCTATATTATAAGTCTTTATATAATAATCTCATAACATAAGTTTTATACTTATCATAAGTATTCCATTAATAAATGTATTATTAATCATAAGTTTAATTATAAGAATAATTAAATCATAATGTAATTATTAAATGATATAATATATATATATATATATATATATATATATATATATATATATATATATATATATATATATATATATCACAAGTATTAATTAAAAATAATTACTTTTATATCATAAGTAATTTAATTATAATGAAAATCATTATTTATATAACCTAAGTTAAAATTTATAGCCATAAGTTTCTTTAATAATCGTCGGGTCATAACTTGAGCCTCGGGTGTCGGTTTTTGACGAATATTATATATATCCTCGTCCAACAAACCATCCCGACACCTTATAACACTCAAGAACACCCTAAAATCAGTTCAGGGGGTCATGATGATCAGCCATGAACCAAACCATTCGTTAATCCGTTTCAAAACAAGTTTTAATCATTCCGGGTGATCCGTGGCTCGGATATTGATGACCCGAACATGAAAGTTCATTCAATCATCAACCCTAATACAATGGAACACCTTAAAATCTCAGATTATGACCCCAAAGTAGGACCACAACCTGATTTCAAAATGTATCAATTTCAATCTTTACAAAACCTTAAATCAAGCGTAGATTTTGATCCGTAACTCGAAACAAGATGAATCCAAAGTCTAAAATTTTGTACTAAATGAGAAGAACACATTTAAATACTTAAATTAATCAAAAACATTAGCCAAAGTTATTGATTTAATCGATATAGCTGCTGTCCCAATTTTGATCAACCGAAAACATACGAAATCGAGCATTTCTAAGCAAACTAACAACACCACAATCAAATACAAGTACTATAACATTAACATACATGTAAAATAAGTAAAAATAAATTAAAATTGAAAATCTAGGGTTTGTGATTTTACCCAAATCAAAAATCAAGAAGAAGGATGATGTAGAACGCGAAACGGTGAATCCGATTATGTAGCTAGCCTTGAGAAATGATGAACAATTGTGTATGAATGAGTGGTGGCTGAATTTTGGTGTTTAGATGGGGCTAGTTCACGTTCAAATGAGAGGGAGAAGAGAGGAGGAGAAGTTGCTAGGGTTTTGTAGTTTAAAAATGCAATTAAGGATAATTAATTTGACAAAATGGCAAAACCAATCCCCCCATGGGAATTTCGGCTGAATTAAGAATGGGGTGGGCCCCTTAGTGGGCCAAGTTGATAAATGAAAGAATCCTTGTGGTCCGAATGCCCGAACGAAGCCCGAAACGTGAAAACACCGCTACGCGATTAAATATTCGGAGAGATAACGCACAAGCGAAAAATAAAATATATAAACAATATATATATATATATTCATATGACATAAAAATATCATAATTAAAATAATTAGGATTTAAAGATCCCAAAAAGCTTGACCGTTGGTTTGAAAACCGAAAAGATTCGCCGGATAGAAATCCACGATTCGTATAACGTACAAATTAAAATATGAATACAAATATTCATTCAACACATAATAATTAATATATTATTACTAAAATAATAATATAGGTCATAGAAATGATGTGGCACGAATAACAATTAACGAACGTTAAATAATTAACGGTAAAAGATAACGGAAAAAGTAGGGTCGTTACAGTACCTTCCCGTTACGGAAATTTCGTCCCGAAATTTACGCAGGTGCAGGGTTGACTCAGCATCTGGGAACAAATGCGGGTACTTCTGCCTCATCTGATCTTCACGCTCTCAAGTGAACTCGAGACCGCGTCTGGCATTCCATCTAACTCGGACAATAGGAATTTTTCTCTGCTTAAAAGTCTTAACCTCTCGATCCATAATCTCAACCGGTTCCTCAATAAAATGGAGTTGTTTATCAACATGTGGCTCCTCAAGAGTAATGGTCTCATCGGCCTCGGCCAAACACTTCTTTAAATTTGATACATGAAAAACGTCATGAACAACACTGAGTTCTTGTGGCAATTTCAAACGATAAGCCACGGTCCAACTCTCTCAATAATCTCAAATGGTCCAATAAAACGAGGATTCAACTTTCCCCTTTTACCAAAATGTACCACACCTTTCCAAGGTGACACCTTCAACATAACACGGTCACCGACCTGAAATTCAATATCGTTCCTTCTCTTATTGGCATACCTCTTTTGCCTACTTCTGGCGGTTCTCAATCTTTCCTTAATCTGTACGATCTTCTCTGTAGTCTCATGAGTAATCTCTGGACTTGTGAGTTGATCATCCCTAACCTCATTCCAACATATAGGAGACCTACACTTCCTATCATACAGAGCTTCAAACGGTGCGGCTTTAATACTTTCATGATAACTATTATTATAAGAAAACTCTGACAGTGGCAAGTATCTATCCCAACCATTACCAAAATCAATTACGCATACCCGCAGCATGTCTTTCAACGTTTGGATGGTCCTTTCACTCTGACCATCTAACTGTGGATGATAAGCGGTGCTCATATCCAATTTAGTTCCAAAGCTTCTTGTAAGGACTGCCAAAACCTCAATGTGAATCGACTGTCTCGGTCCGAGATAGTAGATACGGGAACTCCGTGTCTCGAAACAATCTCCTTCAAATACAAACGAGTAAGTTTCTCCATCGAATCTGTTTCTTTAATCGGCAAAAAGTGAGCTGACTTTGTGAGTCGATCTACAATCACCCAAATGGGATCGTAACTACCCACAACTCTCAGTAACTTAGTAATAAAGTCCATCGTAATACCTTCCCACTTTCACTCGGGAATCTCAGGTTGCACCAGAAGTCCGTACGGGATCTGATGTTCAGCTTTAACCTTAGCACAGGTCAAACACTTAGCCACATAAGTAACCACATCAGTTTTCAAATTAGGCCACCAATACATCTCCTTAGGATCATGATACATCTTTCCTGAACCAGGATGAATAGAGTACCTAGACTTATGAGCCTCATCTAAAACAAGTTGTCGTAGATCACCAAACTTCGGAACCCACAGGTGTCACGCAAAATACCGAGTACCATCGGTTCGTACATCTAACTGTTTACTCAAGCCTTGGATCGGACCTTCCCGTTACAAAATTCTCCTCCTTCAAGGCTTCTTGTTGAGCTGCAAGAATCTGCCTTGCGAGGTTTGTTCAAATGGTCATATTTAAGGCCCTCAACCTACGAGGTTCAGTCCTCTCTTTACGACTTAACGTATCGTCCACAACATTGGCCTTCCCCGGATGATATAAAAGTTCGAAATCATAATCATTCAACGTCTCGACTCATCATCGCTGCTTCATATTTAGCTATTTTTGATCAAGAATATGTTGAAGACTCTTGTGATCAGTGTACACTGTACTTTTGACCCCATGTAAATAATGTCTCCAAATCTTAAGCGCAAACACAACAGCTCCCAACTCTAAATCATGGGTTGTATAATTCTGTTCATGGATCTTTAGCTGACGTGACGTGTAAGCGATGACTTTCTTTCATTGCATCAAAACGCAACCAAAGCCCTGGCGCGATGCATCACAATAGACAACAAAATCGTCATTACCCTCAGGTAGTGACAATATCAGCACGGAAGTTAACTTCTTCTTCAGAGTTTGAAAAGAAGACTCTTGTTTACTCTTCCATTCATGCTTCTCCCCCTTATGCATTAAAGTAGTCAGAGGTTTCACTACTAGTGAAAAATCTTGAATGAACTTCTTTAATAGCCTGCCAAACGTATGAAGTGATGAATCTGAGTAGGAGTCTTCGGAGTTTCCCACTTCTCAATCGCCTCATTCTTAGCAGGATTTACTTGAATTCCCTTCTTACCAACAACGTGTCCAAGGAATTGAACTTCTTTCAACCAAAACGCGCACTTAGAGAACTTAGCGTACAACTCTTCCGTCCTCAACAAATCAAAGACCGACTTCAAATGTTCTTCGTGTTCTTGATCACTCTTGGAATAGATAAGAATATCACCGATGAAAACGATAAAGAACTTGTCCAGATAAGGTCTACACACACGATTCATGAGGTCCATGAACACAGCAGGTGCGTTAGTCAATCTGGACGGCATAACAAGAAATTCGCAGTGACCATAACGGGTACGGAAAGCGGTTTTCGGAATATCAGTTTCTTTAGCCCGCAGTTGGTGATAACCGGAACGAAGATCAATCTTAAAATAAACAGACGAACCTTGAAGTTGATCGAACAGATCTTCAATTCTCGGAAGAGGGTAACGGTTATAAACCGTAAGCTTGTTCAACTCGCGATAATCAATACACCATCGAAACGAACCACCTTTCTTCTTAACGAACAAAACAGGAGCTCTCCCAGGGGACGAACTGGGACGAATGAAATATAGTTGCAACAATGAAGGAAGAAATATATGGAGTAGTCACATCGGTGGCATAGATATATATAAGGCAATTCTCTCAAAGGAGATAACGAGGATCATGGACTTCAAAGTAAATTTTCATTGCATTTCTGAAAGGAAGACGTACGAAAGGTGTGATATTTCAACGAGAGTGAACTTCCTTGTACAATGAGCGAGGAAATCTTGGATTCGTCCATATTCTTAAATTTATGTGCGGATGAAAAGAACGCAAATCATGGGTTATAAAGAATGGTCGACTCCAGGTGAGATGAATCTCGAAAAATAATTTCGTGTAACTCAAAGTATTGAATCCTAGGATTGATGTTTACGAGGGTGTTGCGGTTGACAGCGAATATTGAGAGTAGAAACTCCTCAAACGGTCTAGTGTAATATATATCCATGATACCCACTATAACAACAGTTTGGGTAGAAACCCACCTAGCACCTTTTCTACAATAGGGTGACCACTGAGTGTTCCCCAGAAAATTGATTTATTGGTCCGCGTTTCGGCCATGTCCAACCATAAGAGAGAAAATTTTACGAGCACAAAGACTTTCCAAAAAATTTAATAAAACTGGCATCCCAAGTGGTGTAAGAGTTTCTATCAATGAACTTAATGGTAGGTTTCATCCTTAAACGGAGGATGAGAAGAACTGTGATCCAAACACTATGTAGAGTAATGCGAAAATTTGATAAAATCAATCAAAGGAGTTTTGAAAAAGCTTTAAATGTTTGATGTGACAACATAAACGGAACGAAGTTCTTAGTAAATTTAGAAGTATGTACAACGTGTACCATTTTATATAAAATAAATTGACTTAGTCAAACAGCTCAGTAAATGAGTGGTTTTAAAATAATTTTGGAGGTATGATTTAGTATATACTAGCCAAAATAGGTAAGGGTAATTTATTCATTTAAATCCATACGTACATATATGATTTTATGAATTGTATACATGACAAAATATTTCATTACTTCTATTCGCCCATAAATCTCGTGAGAACCGCCCAATTAAATAAATGTGTAAAACTCCCGATGATAAACAGAGTATATGTATTTCAGAGGTTACAAGTGGAAGTAAGATCGTGGAAGATTGAGTAAAGGACTTGAATCGCCGTGCGACATTTGACCGACAAATGTTACGAGGTCATGAAACCAATGAGTTAAATGTTGTTTTGACTATTATCAGGACATAAGTCCTTGGGCCAAAACTGTTCTCGAGCGAAGCTGTTGCTAACAAGCGAGTTATGAAGGATAGAGCATGAGATAGATAATCTGGTTAAAACGAGCTTATCGTATATCAACAAATAAGATAATGAATATTTTCCCTACCCATGTAATACATCGGAATTTTTAAATGAGTAGTGTAAAAATTTTCTTTGACTCGCTTTCTATTCCTCATGTCAAAATATTGGGACTTCTTTATGAATTAACGTAATATAATCATGTTGGCCTGACGCCATTATATTTCGCTAATTCATAGTTCCATTCCAATAGCACTACATGAGGTCAGGACACGCGATCAACCTCGAATTTCCACACAATTTCCCTAAAACGATTTCTTAAACAATGTGCTAAGGATAGCACAAGAGACAAAAACATCAAAAGTAATGAATATGAGTAACGATGACATAAAAATGTCTTCGAAGTACCAAGAATCTCTAAAAGTCAAGAATGACGTATTTCGATTCAAAAACCAAAGCACATACGCACAACGGCACAAAGGCATATAATATAACAAGAATGTTATATACCTAAACATAATAGCTGATATTGAAATGCCGAGCATATAGAAGTCAAGAATGACATCTCGCGTAATATAACTCAAACGTTCTAATGAGTCAAGAATAATAGATGACATAGAAATGTCGAGAATTTCAGAAGTCAAGAATGACATCCCTCGGTTTCACTACTCGAGGTGTTCTTATAAGGATAAGTTCGCATGAGTCGGAGAATACGTTTAAATCAGAATGGGAGTTCCTCCCGGATTCAGAACATAATAGGGATGTATGTATGATAACAATATACATACCAATACGATACAAATAATCACATATAATAATATATTATAGGCCGGGCTGTAGACAAGACTCACTAATGCACTCTATTGACTCGGGTAACGACATCAATGCAGCCTAATTCTCTACAACCAACGCTCTGATACCAACTGAAATGACCCGTCAAAGTACACTTGACGACCATCGTTATCTTGGTCCCACAGCTTGATCATAACTCTATATGAATTGAATAAATAACCTTGCATTCTTTATTTAAAAATGATTTCCTATAAAGGAAACCTACCAAAATATGTAAGTTTAGAAAAACCATACATTATTACTTAACCAAAAGTTGACCAAAACAAAGTCAACAACATCTACTATTAAATGTATCAAAATAGAATGCCAGTTAATGTTTAACAAAAGCTGTCATCATAAATATGCAGACTCTCTAAGCACAGCGGAAGCAATCAATCATGAACCTGAGAATAAAACATGCTAGTAACTGTCAACAAAAATGTTGAGTGAATTATAGGTTTAATATTGCAAACAATATCTAATTTAAACCATAAAAATTTATGTTAGAAAACATAAAAACTCCTTTTTGGACCACAAAATTATATGCTAGAAAACATATAAAAACATTATTCCATTTTTCGTGAGCCACCTGGTAACCACTTAACCATTTATTTACCCTTGCCAAACACAATAAACAATATACACCGAACAAGTGTATCTTCAACTAAATACGAAGTACTAAACATTTCGATTATAAATTGCTAGCGCGACTAGCTCGAAATAGGGTTGTCAAACCCGATAGATCTATCTATAGGATTCGCGTTCACCAGATGAAACTAGTGATTACAATTACCAGATTATGGAATATTTTTGTTCGACTCACAATGAATAATTTAAACCAATTTCCACTTGTGTCCAATACGTAAAAATAAAATGCATGTATTCTCATCCCAAAAGATTTAAAATAGAAAAATGGGACTATAACTCACCTTAAAGTAAATGAAGTAGTAACACAGAAAACGTGAACTGCACGAAGTAAAGTGATCAAGAATGATCACAACACCGACCTATAAATAAAACAGGTCGATATAAATAACTAACTTAGGTCAAGTCTTTGTATGATAGCTATAGTACTTGTTGCAAGTAAACATAGAACATCACTCAGTATGCTTCGGTTTGATCAGAACAGCGTAAGGACACGTACTTTCTATTTTTAGCAAGTTCCTATTTTAGGAAAGCTTCTATTTTAGGAAAGTCTCTATTTTTGGAAAGTTTCTATTTTTGGAAAGTTTCCAATTTTGGAAAGTTTCCAAATTTAGAAAGTTTCCATATTTAAAAAGTTTCCATATTTAAAAAGTTTCTATTTTTAGAAAGTTTTTAAGTTAGAAAAGTTTCCTTAGTTAGAAAGTCAACAAAAGTCAACTGAAAGTCAAAGTCAACCGAAAGTCAACTCAAAAGTCAACCTTGGTCAAACATAGTCAACATTAATTTTAAAGGTATATGTTATAATAATAATATATGTTATAATGTTAATTAAAGTCAAATACGTATAATTATGCCATAACATATGTTTAATTAAATTAAAATGAATTATTAAAGTTAACATAAGTTTAAATGATATAATTAATATAACATAGGTATTTAATTAATTAATTAAATATTAGTCATAATATAAGTATTATTAATTAATAATAAATTTTAATCATATCATAAGTATTATTAATTAATAATGAATTATTAATCATAATATAAGTATCTTGAAGTAATTATGAAATATTATACATATCATAAGTATTTTTATATAACTATTAAACCATAAGTATTTAATAATAAAATTGCATTATAATTAAATAATAACTAAGTCTTATAATAAATAAATAAATAATTAACCTTTATTATAAGTCTTTATATAATAATATCATAACATAAGTTTTATACTTATCATAAGTATTCCATTAATAAATGTATTATTAACCATACGTTTAATTATAAGAATAATTAAATCATAATGTAATTATTAAATGATATAATATATATATATATATATATATATATATATATATATATATATATATATATATATATATATATATATATATATATATCACAAGTATTAATTAAAAATAATTACTTTTATATCATAAGAAATTTAATTATAATGAAAATCATTATTTATATAACCTAAGTTAAAATTTATAGCCATAAGTTTCATTAATAATCGTCGGGTCATAACTTGAGCCTCGGGTGTCAGTTTTTGACGAATCTTATATATATCCTCGTCCAAAAAACCATCCCAACACCTTATAACACTCAAGAACACCCTAAAATCAGTTCATGGGGTCGTGATGATCACCCATGAACTAAACCATTCGTTAATCCATTTCAAAACAAGTTTTAATCATTCCGGGTGATCCGTGGCTCGGATATTGATGACCCGAACATGAAAGTTCATTCAATCATCAACCCTAACATAATGGAACACCCTAAAATCTCAGATTATGACCCCAAAGTCGGACCACAACCTGATTTCAAAAGTTATCAATTTCAATCTTTACAAAACCTTAAATCAAGCGTAGATTTTGATCCGTAACTCGAAACAAGACGAATCCAAAGTCTAAAATTATCTACTAAATGAGAAGAACACATTGAGATACTTAAATTAATCAAAAACATTAGCCAAAGTTACTGATTTAATCGATATAGCTACTGTCCCAATTTTGATCAACCGAAAACATACGAAATCGAGCATTTCTAAGCAAACTAACAACACCACAATCAAATACAAGTACTATAACATTAACATACATGTAAAATCTGTAAAAATAAATTAAAATTGAAAAGCTAGGGTTTTTTATTTTACCCAAATCAAAAATCAAGAAGAAGGATGATGTAGAACGCGAAACGGTGAATCCGATTATGTAGCTAGCCTTGGGAAATGATGAACAATTGTGTATGAATGAGTGGTGGCTGACTTTTGGTGTTTAGATGGGGCTAGTTCACATTCAAATGAGAGGAAGAAGAGAGGAGGAGAAGTTGCTAGGGTTTTGTAGTTTAAAAATGCAATTAAGGATAATTAATTTGACAAAATGGCAAAACCAATCCCCCCATGGGAATTTCGGCTGAATTAAGAATGGGGTGGGCCCCTTAGTGGGCCAAGTTGATAAATGAAAGAATCCTTGTGGTCTGAATGCCCGAACGAAGCCCGAAACGCGAAAACACCGCTACGCGATTAAATATTCGGAGAGATAACGCGCACGCGAAAAATAAAATATATAAACACTATATATATTCATATGACATAAAAATATCATAATTAAAATAATTAGGATTTAAAAATCTCAAAAGCTTGACCGTTGGTTTGAAAACCGTAAAGATTCGCCGGATAGAAATCCACGATTCGTATAACGTGCAAATTAAAATATGAATACAAATATTCATTTAACACATAATAATTAATATATTATTACTAAAATAATAATATAGGTCATAGAAATGACGTGGCACGAATAACTATTAACGGACGTTAAATAATTAACGGTAAAAGATAACGGAAAAAGTAGGGTCGTTACATAGCTTCAAAGGATCTTGGATGGCTTGAAAGTTCTTGAAGTAGAATCATGACACAAAAACAAGTTAAAGTAAGATTTTCTACTCGAATTAAGATAGTTATAGTTGTAGAAATTGAATCAAAGTTTGAATATGAGTATTACCTTGAATTAAAATGATAACTTATTGTAAGTAACAAGGGTTCCTTGATCTTAGATGATTACTTGAAATGGATTAGAAAGCTTGGAAGTAGACTTGTTAACTTGAAAGTGTTCTTGAAGTTTTCTTGAGTAGTTATTTTGTATGTTGATCTAGCTTAACTAGATTGAGTTAAATTGAGCTACATTATGAAGAAAATGATGAAGAACACTTAGAAAAATGAGAGAAAACTTGAGATAGAGTAATTTGATGCATAAAAATTGAGAAATGAAAGTGTTATGGATGGTCCATGTGGACGTGATTTTAGGGGTCTCCATATAGGCTTCATTAGTTTGTAATTTTGTGAGATATTTCATGCTAGTTGCCAAATGATGGTTCCCACATGTCTTGGTGACTCACAAGGGCTGCTAAGAGCTGATCATTGAAGTGTATATACCAATAGTATATACATTTAGAAGCTGTGTATTGTACGAGTACGAATACGGGTGCATACGAGTAGAATTATTGATGAAAATGAACGAGAATGTAATTGTGAGCATTTTTACTAAGTAGAAATACTTTGATATGTGTCTTGAAGTCTTTCAAAAGTGTACTAATACATCTCAATACACTACATGTATATACATTTTAACTGAGTCGTTAAGTCATCGTTAGTCATTACATGTAAGTGTTGTTTTGAAACCTTTAAGTTAACGATCTCATTTAATGTTGTTAACCCATTGTTTATTATATCTAATGAGATGTTAATTTATCATATTATTATGATAACATGATGTATGAATATATATTAATATATATATATATATATATATATATATATATATATATATATATATATATATATATATATATATATATATATATATATATATATATTAAAACGTCGTTACAACGATAATCGTTATATATATAGTTTGTTTCGAAATCCTTAAGTTAGTAGTCTTGTTTTACATATGCAGTTCATTATTAATAAACTTAATGATATATTTAATTATCATTTTATCATGTTATACATAATGTATCAATATCTTAATATGATTCATATGTATTTAGTAAGACGTTGTTATAACGAAAATCGTTATATATATTGTTTTAAGTTTCTTAATTCAATAGTCTCATTTTTATGTATATAACTCATTGCTAATATACCTAGTGAGATACTTACTTATCATAATATCATGTTAACTATATTATATATATATATATATATATATATATATATATATATATATATATATATATATATATATATATATATATATCACCATGTAGTTTTTACAAGTTTTATCGTTCGTGAATCGCCGGTCAACTTGGGTGGTCAATTGTCTACATGAAAGTCATTTCAAATAATCAAGTCTTAACAAGTTTGATTGCTTAACATGTTGGAAACATTTAATCATGTAAATATAGTTTTCATTTAATATATAATCATGAAAAAGTTAGGGTCACTACAGTACCTACCCGTTAAATAAATTTCGTCCCGAAATTTTAAGCAGTTGGAGGTGTTGACGCATCTTCTGGAAATAAGTGCGGGTATTTCTTCTTCATCTGATCTTCACGTTCCTAGTTGAACTCGGGTCCTCTATGGGCATTCCATCGAACCTTAATGATTGGTATTTTATGTTGCTTAAGTCTTTTAACCTCACGATCCATTATTTCGACGGGTTCTTCAATGAATTGGAGTTTTTCATTAATTTGGATTTCGTCTAACGGAATAGTGAGATCCTCTTTGGCTAAGCATTTTTTCAGATTTGAGACGTGAAAAGTATTATGTACGCCGGCGAGTTGTTGAGGTAATTCAAGTCGGTAAGCTACTGATCTGACACGGTCAATAATCTTGAATGGCCCAATGTACGTTGGATTTAGTTTCCCCCGTTTACCAAATCGAACAATGCCTTTCCAAGGTGAAACCTTAAGCATGATCATCTCTCCAATTTCAAATTCTATATATTTTCTTTTAAGGTCCTCGTAACTCTTTTGTCGAGTTTGGGCAGCTTTCAATCGTTGTTGAATTTGAATGATTTTCTCGGTAGTTTCTTGGATTATCTCTGGACTCGTAATTTGTCTATCCCCAACTTCACTCCAACAAATAGGAGACCTGCACTTTCTACCATAAAGTGCCTCAAACGGTGCCATCTCAATACTCTAGTGGTAATTGTTATTGTAGGAAAACTATGCTAATGGTAGATGTCGCTCCCAACTGTTTCCAAAATCAATAACACATGCTCGTAGCATGTCTTCAAGCGTTTGTATCATCCTTTTGCTCTGCCCATCAGTTTATGGGTGATAGGCAGTACTCATGTCTAGACGAGTTCCCAATGCTTGTTGTAACGTTTGCCAAAATCTTGAAACAAATCTACCATCCCTATCAGAGATAATAGAGACTGGTACTCCATGTCTGGAGACTACTTCTTTCAAGTATAGTCGTGCCAACTTCTCCATTTTATCATCTTCTCTCATTGGTAGAAAGTGCGTTGATTTGGTGAGACGATCGATTATTACCCAAATAGTATCATAACCACTTGCAGTTCTTGGCAATTTAGTAATGAAATCCATGGTAATGTTTTTCTATTTCCATTTCGGGATTTCAGGTTGTTGAAGTAGACCTGATGGATTCTGATGTTCAGCTTTTACCTTAGCACACGTCAAACATTCTCCTACGTACCTAGCAATATCGGCTTTCATACCCGGTCACCAAAAATGCTTCTTGAGATCCTTGTACATCTTTCCCGCTCCGGGATGTATTAAGTATCTGGTTTTATGTGTTTCTCTAAGTACCATTTCTCTCATATCTCCAAACTTTAGTACCCAAATTCTTTCATCTCTATACCGGGTTCCGTCTTCCCGAATATTAAGATGTTTCTCTGATCCTTTGGGTATTTGTTTGATTATTGTACTCCGTAACTGGTTAATGTACTCGGGTGATTTCCCTATTTTTGAGGGGCAGTTTTTTTAAGGGCATAGAAAGTAATTAGGAAACATAACTGCAGCTTAAAATCCTTAATGGCATCAACATATATTTAATGGCCAAGATTATTCTAAGATTACCTAATCTAATGGCTAATATTTTTTCAAATAATTATTTTTAAATCTAAATTACATCAAAAGTATTTTGTTATTATATATAAGAATGATGACGAACATAAAAAATTAACTTTAAACAGACAGATATAATATCAAAGGATACTGTAATAGTAGTATCAAGTGTTAGGTCCAAAAATACCTTGGAGATGTAAGTATAGTGATGATGTTACATTGAAGGAGGGCTTGTGTAAGCATATAAATACAAGTTCTCCACCATATCACCAAAGCCTTTCATAATACACATAGTAAAATAATGCACCCAAACAAGTCCTTGATAATCGTTGATTATCAAAACTCACCCGAAAATAAATGAATAAATACACGCACAAACAAAAAACGTAAATAACACACTGATTTAACGTAGTTATATACAATATTGTGATTGGTATCATAACCAACTAGAGAAAGTTTTCTTATTAATTTTCGTATGTGCTTATAGATTCAAGAGATTAGGGTTACACCTATAGGGAAAAACAAAGAAAACATTTCCTAATCTAATTTGACTTCTTGCGCATGACAGCCTCGCGATCCGCAAGACAAGCCTCGTGATACACGAACCAGTTAATGATCAATGGAATTCACTTCGCGCGTGCTATCAAATATTTGACCACCAATTATCATTTCTCGTGATCAACAAGGTGCTCTGACAACTATTTTCGATCAATTCTTCACACCTCAACAAATCTTCTACTTGAAGACTTAGCAAGCCTATACCCGATTACCATTTTGACATCTACCCATCTATACCACCACACACAATCTAGCCACATCGAGTTGAAAGCTTTCGATAAAGAGCACTCCAACTTTACAGGTCAAAACATAATTAATCAATCTCATACGTAAGCCTTTACTTCAACCATACCACAACAATGACACACCGCACATCCACACCGGAAAGGAAGACTTTCGACACCCAAACTGCTGAGCTATAATCCAATCTCCTTTACTACCTAGGGTACAATCAAACTGTCTCTGGATGCGGCAACCATATCAAGTTTATAATTTGTGTCCATGTGTTACTCAGGAACTCCTCAAGTTAGCAACCATTTATTTGGTTGTAGAATTTTCACTGATGCAGACATGGAACCAATATCCACTTTCTTATCATCGTATGTTTTTTTAATATATATATTTATTCTACAAACCATAACATGTCCGTATTAATTACTTGTGCATACTGCATCTTACTTGCACTGGCTTTACATATGTAATCAAATTTGTTTTGTATTTTTTTAGTGTTGAAACCACTGATGATGTTAATCTGACTCCTCTTGAGACTCCTTCCATTAATATCACCACTGAAGTTTATACAGCACTAGATGAGTTTAAGGCTGACCAATTCAAAACTGTTGAAGACATCAAATTTATTATAGAGGTAAGTAAGTTAAATGTATTTACATACAATACTTTAGATTAATTTCAATTTTTTTTCTTTAATAACACTTTTATCAATACTTTCAATTTATGTAATTAAAATGCTTCAATATCTTCAAACATGCAGGCATCTGCTTTTGTTACCACTGCTCAGGTCATTAAAATCTACAGTGAAGATGGATGGTTCTCATACATGTGCATAGGCTGTGGGAAAAAGGCTTGCAACATAGGTGTTGTATCTGTTGATGAGACAGTTTATGAGTGTGACCAGTGTGGTGGGGTGAAAGATGTCGATGAACAGTATAAATTTTATTTCATTTATACATGTAATGTTAGACCATTCACAGTGGTGACGGGTGATGGGGGCGTGATGGAGTGTTTTTGTGGGGTATAGTGCTGATTTGGCAACGCTGATGGCGTGATTACGTGATGTAGTTTGTAGTGGTGGGCGTGATGGTTATGTGATGAGTTAAATTGGTCCCACCATTTTAATTTAATTTTCATTTAGTTTGATTTATTTTTTTAACTTGTTTGTTTTTTATATAAAAATAATACATATTAAATAATAAAAATTTATAAAAACACACTTAAATTAATAAAATGCAAACCATTACAATTTATTAAAGTCCTAAAAATTAAAAAGTACGATAATTTAAAAATCTTAATACAATTACTTTATTAAATTCCTAAAACTTAAAACGTAGTTCATAATATAAATTACTCGTCGTCACTTGAAAGCTCGATATAATCTTTGTATTTCTTGGCCATCTTTTTCTTGAACTTTAAAGTGGATTTCCTTTCTTTCGGATCGGCGATATCTTCTAAATTAAGTTTAAATAATTTTATGACCTCCACTGCATATCGTGTTCGTTCTTCCTCTACAATTTGATCCATAATGTTGTTTCGCCTCTCCACTTCTTTTTCCTTATTGTCTGACCATCTTGAAGCCAACTCGTCGAATCTTGAAAAGTTGAAAGAGTTCGTTCCACGTGATGAAGTACCCGCATCAGACGAAAAAGATTTTTTAGCAGCCTTCTTTGATCGTTCTCTTCCCATTGGCCGTTGAATTGCATCGGGTCCAAATAGCTCCTGAAAGTTGGTTAACCGATCTTCCCCGAGATTGACTGTCTGGTTTTCGCCAACCACATCATCGTCTTCATCTTCGAGTTAAAGTTGTGAACCTCTTCTTCTACGCACACCACTTCCACCAATTGCAGGTAGTGAATACCACTTCGGCTTCCTCTTCAAGAATTCCCAAACATCCTTGTAACCCCACGGATTTGATGCTCGTTCTTGCCATTTTTGCATGGTTAAATTATACACGTCATCTTCATTTCAACCACTACGCCTTGGGTTACGTTCTTCTTCATTGTATAAGGCAATAAAATCTTTGCACACCTTATCCAAATGACACCATTTTCCACTTAACTGATCGTCATTTCGTAAAAAAACCTTGATTGTTATCGTTAAACTTATTACGAATTCTAGTCCAAAATGCCGGGCCTCTTTGTGAGTTACCATGAACACCATCTTCCGAGCAATCAATCCAACATGACGCCAACCAAATTTCTTCGCTTGGTGTCCACAAATTTTTATGGTGTGGTTATTTTACAACCTCTTTGCCTTTTCGTTTATGACTTGAACGCACCTGAACTTGTGGTTCTTGACTTACATCACGAAATTCTTCTACTTCTTCGTTATCTAAAGGTGTAAAAGTTTGTTGTGTTTGTGTCCATGGTTGCATATTTGGAAGTTGAAATGGTATAACACCGGGTTGCGAGTAATTGGAAAATTTTGATGGTAATTGTTGTTGATAAGGTTGTCGAAATTGTTGTTGGAAGTTTTGGTGTTGTTGTTGAAGTTGTTGGTGTTGTTGTTGAAGTTGTTGTTGTTGATGTAAAAATTGAGAAAAAAACAATGGATTATTGAAATCATTAAAAAGATTATGTTGTGAAACATTACCAACGGGTCGAGTACCCTGAACATTTTGTGGGGAATTTGAGCTCGAACCGGGAGTATTAGGTAACCCGAAGTTGTATAATTTACCGAAATCGGGCTCATTATTTTCGGGATGTTGAGACATTGTTTAAGAAAGTGGGAATATTAGAGAGTGTGTAGTAAGTTAAAAGTTGGAAGTGTTGTGAAAGTGTGGTGATAAATGAGATGAATATTTATAGAGGTGGGTAAATTTTATTATATTGAAACTATAAACAAGAGAAAAACTGATCGTATTATTGATGAATTGAATTAATAATGCTTTGAATTGGTTTTTACAATATGAATTACATCTCTATTTATAGTGTTACAAGTTCCTAAATATGGAATGGAGCCTAAGTATTCTGGATGAATACTAGCCGTTGCTGTAGGTTACTATAATCCTGCTGTCATTTGATCTTAAAAAAGGAAATGATGAATTGGAATCTTCTATTCTGATCCTTGGATTTAAATAATTTCTAACACTCCCCCGCACGTTGAATAGTGGGATTCCCATTGTTCAACTTGACGAGTAATTCGTGAAACGATATTCCGTTGACTGATTTTGTTAGGATATCTGCGAGTTGATCTTCGGATCTGACGAATGGAAGGGAGATTATTTCTGCTTCGAGTTTTTCTTTGATGAAGTACCGATCTATTTCAATGTGTTTGGTTCGGTCATGCTGGACTGGATTTTCTAAAATTGCGATTGCAGCTTCATTGTCACACATGATCTTGATGGGATTTTGGGGAGGAAAACCAATTTCTGTTAGAAGTTTCTTGATCCATAATGCCTCAGTTACGCCTCTATCAATTCCCCTATATTCTGCTTCAGCACTAGAGAGGGCAACTACCTTTTGTTTTTTACTTCTCCAGGTGACTAAATTTCCTCCTACTAGGGCAAAGTACCCTGCAGTAGATTTCCTATCTCCTTTCTCTCCTCTATAACCTGCATCGGTAAATATTTGAGTTTCCAAGTGATGATTCCTTTTGAACAAAACTCCATCCCCAACGGTTCCTTTTAGATATTTGATAATTCTCCATACTGCGTCCATATGATGTTTTTGAGGTTGGTGCATGAACTGACTGACAACCCCTACAACATGTGCTATATCTGGACGAGTGTGAGTGAGATATATGAGTTTTTCTACGATTCTTTGATACTGGCTTTGATCAGCTGGATTGCCTTTTTCCTCTATGTAAAGCCTTTTATTCGGGATCATAGGACTTTCAGCTGGTTTGCAATCGACCAATCCTGTTTCAGCAAGGATGTATTTATTTTGACAAATAAAGATTCCCTGTTGGGATCGTAAGACTTTAATCTCCAAAAAATATTTGAGTCTCCCTAGGTCTTTCATTTCAAATTCTTTAAACAAATTTAATTTTAGGTTTGCAATTTCTTCTTGATCATTCCCTGTAATGATCATATTTTCTACATATATAATAAGACATGTAATTAAATTGTTTCTTTGTTTTAAAAATAACGTGTGATCGGAGTTACTTTGTTTAAAGCCATAATTTTTCATTGCTAAAGTAAAACGCCCAAACCACGCCCGAGGGGATTGTTTTAACCTATAAAGAGATTTTTTAAGACGACAAACTTCCCTTGCTTTGAAGTTTGATGAGAAACCGGGAGGTCCTTCCATGTAAACTTCTTCTTTGAGTTCTCCGTGAAGAAAAGCGTTTTTAACGTCGAACTGATGAAGTGGCAAATCTTTATTTGCAGCAACTGAAAAGAGTACCCTGATGGTGTCGATTTTGGCTACTGGTGAAAAAGTCTCAGAGTAGTTAACACCATAGGTTTGAGTGTACCATTTGGCCACCAATCGAGCTTTGTATCTCTCAATAGTACCGTCTGATTTGTGTTTGATTGTGAATACCCATCGACATCCAACTGGTTTCTTTGACTCTGGAAGGGTGCATTTTTCCCATGTATTGTTTGTTTGAAGGGCTTTTATCTCTTCCTCCATCGCTTTTCTCCAGTTGGTAGATTTCAGAGCCTGCTCTACCGAGGTTGGAATTTCTTCAGAGTATAATGCGGAAGTAAACTGTTTAGCTTCTGTTGATAAATTTCCTTTGGCAATGTCTGCCATAGGATATCTTGATCTGCGGGGCTCCCTTTCAGGGGAGAACCTTTTTGGTGGGATTCCTCGGTTAACTATCGGAGGAAGATTGTATTGTTGTTGAGTTTGTTCTGTTGGCTGTTCAACATGTTCTTCGGATTCTGCGAGTGTTCAGTTTGAGGTTGTTCATATTGTGGTTCGGGTTCTGATGATTGACCTGTGGCACTTTCCTGTACTGACACATCTTCATTTTCACGGTTAGTAGTATTAGTTTCAAGAGATTCCGTGCTTACCTCTTCATGGGGAAGATCGTTAGTACTGAAAGATGGAGTACTTTGTGGTTCGGTGGCATGAGTCACTTTTTCTGATGATGGTATATCTAGCCAACTCACAGTGTGGTTAGGTTCAATCTCCCCCTGACTCGTGTGTTAGATAGCATAGAAATATTCGGTTTCTAGAAAATCACAGTTCATAGTGACAAACACATGTTTCCTTTTGGGACTATAACATCTATACCCTTTTTGATTGACACCATAACCAACAAAGACACATTTCTCAGCACATGCATCAAGTTTTGTTCATTCAGTTTTAGGTATATGAACGAAGACAGAGCATCTAAAAATGCGAGGTTTAAGAGTGAGATTTGACGGTGGTTTGTAAAATTTGGTTAAGGCCTCGAGAGGATTTTTAAGTTCTAAAGCTCTAGTTGGAAGCCGATTAACTAAATAAGTTGTCGTGGCAAGTGCTTCCGGCCAAAAAGACTTAGGAACATTTGATTCAATCATTAAAGCACGAGTTATTTCTAATAAAATTCGATTTTTCCTTTCGGCAACCCCATTTTGTTGAGAGGTATGAGGATACGTAGTTTGATGAATAATGCCATTTTCTTGACAAAACGTTTTCATTTGGGTGTTGACAAATTCTCCACCATTATCAGATCTAAAACTTTGTATTTTGCTTTGAAATTGTGTTTGAATCATAGCAACAAACTTCGTGAACATATCAAATACTTCAAATTTGTTTGTTAAAAAATATGTCCATGTCATACGAGTGCAATCGTCAAAAAATAATAAAAAATATCAAAAGTTGTGCCCGCCATTAACCCTTGCGGGCCCCCATACATCAGAGTGAACTAAGGAAAACGGCCGTTCAGTTTTTGTATTACTTGGTTTAAAAGAGTTTTGATGGCTTTTAGCCAAGATACAAGTTTCACACTCAAAAGTTTTATTATGTGAAAATAAACTAGGAAATAAAATGCTTAAGTAACCAGCAGACGGGTGACCAAGACGTCTATGCCATAACCATGCTTGCCTATTAATGGTTCCATGAGCTAGCATAGTAGTACCATCATGAGTGACTTCATCCACATAGTACAATCCATCTCGTTCAGTACCACGACCAATTATCTCCCCCGTTCTGATATCCTGTAAGATACAGAACTTTGGATGTAATAAAATAGTGCAATTAAGTTCTTTAGTGACATGGCTAACAGATAAGAGCTTATGAGAGAGATTGGGGACGTACAAACAATTTTTTAATTTTAAATTTTGAGAGATCTCAACTGTCCCTCCTCCCTTAACATAGATAACTCCACCATTTACCGTTTTAATTTTATATTTGTTGGGTTTTGATTGTAAATAAATGTCGGTTTCATCGAATGTCATGGTATCCGTTGCACCACTATCAATAATCCACTCGTTATTTTTTGTTTTATTTGAAACAACGTTAGTGTACGAAACACTATGTTCGGAAACAACGGGATTAGGTTTTATAGAAAAAGGAGTCTTTTTATTTTTAATTTGTTCAAGTGTTTTAGTGTAATTATTAAATATGGGTGGGTTATTCTGTAAATTAGAGCTAATTTGGGGGCTTATAAAATAAGAGGGGTCATGGGTTGGTGGGTTAAAAGGGTCGGATCCCCCTTTTTGATTTCTTCATTCGTGACAGGGGTGAAAACCCTAACCTTACACCCATTTTTTGGTCCGATAAACACCCTAAATTACCTCCACCTAGTTGTTCCGCCGCAAGTAATCCAAAACTGCCTGTTGCAGATGCACCGGAGTTGTTAGCCTCAAGGTTACCTCCGGTTGCTACAGCTACCGTCACCATCGAAGCTTTACCCTTCGTATGACCGTCGTTCCACCACTCCGGGTATCCGATTACCTTAAAGCATTGTTCTTTTGTGTGTCTTTTCATTCCACACTTACCGCACTCAAGTTTATCTTTGTCTCGAGATAACTGTGAGTAATCTGATCGGCTTTGTTTCTTTGAGATGAGACCATGGCCATCGTGTTCTTTTGTTTTTGATGCTACAAGGCCGGTCGCGATGCCGGAGTGGGTAGGAGCTTCGGTCTTAGTACCAAAGATAGTTTGATGTGCAGTTTCTTTATGAATTGCAGCATATGCACTTTCAACGGTTGGTAAGGGATCTAATCTCAGAATTTCCCTTTTGATATTGTCATGTTTCTGGTCTAAAGCATTTAAAAATTGGAACAATTTTTGTTCTGATCTAAGGTTGTTGTATTTGACAATATCACTAGGGTGTTCCATGGGATTTGGATCCCTCATTTCGATTTCACCCCAAATCCCTTGCATTTTTAACCATAATTCTTCCAAAGGTTTACCTTCTTGTTTGATGTTGTTTGCTCTAACGTGCAGATCAAAGGTTTGCAGCTTGTCTTTGCCTACACTGTATGTTGTGACGAGTGCATTCCATAGCGTTTTTGTAATTGGGAATTGGGTCAGGTTGCTTGCAATTTGTGGCTCTATCTTCTGGATAATCCAAGAGAACACAACCAGGTCTTCTTGGTTCCATTTGTTGCTTGTGACTTCTGGTGGATCATCGGTCAGATGCTTAAGGAGGGCATCGGATTTGCCTCCGATTGCAACCTTCATCATCCTTGACCATAAAGAAAAGTTTGTGTTATTGAGGCTTAAATTGATTTTCAAGGAATCTGGAAGCCTGTGTGCTTGTGATTCCACGTTTGCTTGAATTAACTTTGCCAATTGGCTAGTTAATTCACTGATTTCACTGTTACGAGTATGGCTGTTGTCTTCTGACATTGTAACCACTCGAAAGAAAAAAAAATAGGCAGATGATTGTGGTACAAAACGCGTGTACTGATCTTAAGATCCTACACCTTTTGCTCTGATGCCATATTGAAACTATAAACAAGAGAAAAACTGATCGTATTATTGATGAATTGAATTGATAATGCTTTGAATTGGTTTTTACAATATGAATTACATCTCTATTTATAGTGTTACAAGGTCCTAAATATGAAATGGAGCCTAAGTATTCTGGATGAATACTAGCCGTTGCTGTAGCTTACTGTAATCCTGCTCTCATTTGATCCTAAAAAAGGAAATGATAAATTGGAATCTTCTATTCTGATCCTTAGTTTTAAATAATTTCTAACATATTATTTATAAAATTTATGTTTTATACTATAAAATTAAATTGGGCAACGGATTAATTTTGGGCAACGGATACATTTGCTGCAAGGCAACGGTCCCTTGCAGCTTTTTCCAAGCAAACAGCCAATCAAATTCGCTCATCACCTCCATCACCTTCCGTGATCTAGCCATCGCGCCAACACCATCATCCCTCCATCACGCCGCACAGTGGCGCGATGGAGGCGCCGTCGACCTCATCACCTGCTGTTAACGCTACAATGCAAATGGTCTTATGTATCCATTTTTATTATTACAATAGCAAGTAATAGTAACAAGTTTTTTTTTTTTTTTTTTTTTTTTTTTTTTTTTTTTTTTTCCAATTTCATATGCTAATTTTTATTTTTATGTTGTGTCGTTGCAATTTTCGTATGATAATTCGCGATAAGGACTGCACCGGTACATCATCATTTGTTCTTTTTGAAATTAATTTGTCAAAAATGCTTAAGCGTAGCTGCACTTGGCTACGTGTTAAGATGGACGTGGTAAAGATTTGGTCATTATATCTTATTTTCCTGAACCTATATATATGTGTGTGTCATATAATGTCTATACTTAACGTCTTTCAATCTATGAATTTAATATTTCACTACATATTTATTGATAGTATACATTTTTTTAGGGGTCTGATCCAACTGTTGTACCTGATGAGTTTATGCAACTTTCTAATAAGGAGTTTGTTTTTCGCTTTCGTGTCTCGGTCTTCAATATTGAATTCGACTACTCTGCTTACACAGTCGACTGATGACCCACAAACTCTCATATGTTGCTGAGAAGCTGGCTAAGAGGTTGCGACATCACAACAATGAAGTCCATGATGTTGAAAACAATGAGAATGAAGTGGATGTGAATCAAGTTGCTGTGAATGAAGTAGCTATCAGTGAACCATATGTGAATGAAGTAGTTGTGAATGAAGTGCCCCTGAATCATTTGGCTGTGAATGTAGGATCTGATATTGTAATAAGCAGACTCTTGATTCTCAAGAAAAAGGTTTCAACAATTACACATTTTTATTTAATACTTTTGAAATCTTTTACTATCACTAAAGTGACCCTCTTTGTAATATATCCAGGTAAAATAACAAGCTGAAACAAGCTGTGATTCCCGTTAAGGTTGAACTTGTAGAGGGTGATTCATCAGCATTAATAGTAAAGCCCAAGCGACTTCCTAATGTTTCAAGAAGAAGGTTTAAAAAAATCAAACTTTTGTGAATTTGTACCAATAAGATATTCTAATATCAGTAAATTCACCCCTAAAATTTCTATGAAAATCAGATAAGGTTAAAAAAGCAATGACCCCATCGAAGACCAAACGCGTAGAGGGTGTTTCAAAAAAGCAGAGGTATTTCAATATAATATAATTTAGGCAGGGTATCATCATGAGGCATGTGTCATGCTAATGGTACATGTTGACCATCTATGCTTTGGGTCCACGTGTCTATGGTTTCTTATTTCATATATTCAGTTTATTTTATAATTGATATCATAAATCATAATCAGGGTTGCTAGGATAGTTGTAATTGGTGGCCTTCTCAATGATTAATGCATAGAGGATGTTCACTGTGTTGCTAGGGAGTGTGGTGATGTGTCTTCCATAATCAGGGTTTAATGGGATTCTTTTTCAACATATGGTTCGTTTATATGAATTTGTAACTGTTACCAGGGTTTCAAGGTTTAGAAATGGAACGAAACCTTCCTTTTAAGGTAAATTAAGTGGTTGCTCATATATTGTATTAAACTAATGATTGGTGGTAGTTACGTTTGTTGGTGTTGGAAAATAAACTTGATTTTGGGCTATTTGTTTTAGATTTGGGCTTGCAAGTATACAAATATTTTGGATCAAGATTATAGCCCATTATGTAGAAGCTTCTTGTAATATGTAGTAGTGAAAGTGTGTAGAATGTGTAGAATAATCTTGTAAAATATCTAGGTCTAGAAATACTAGGAAATATCTAGATAGTAGTAGATGATGGAGTGATCTAGACTACTCCATTGAGTAGTATAAATAGAGGGCTTCACCCCTCATTTGTAATCAAGCAAAGCAAAGCAAAGCAATAAGCAATAAAACAAAGTTTTCAAGATCAATCAAACTTTAAATTATCAATCCTCTCTTCCTCAAATAATATACATAACCTCCTATTTCTAACAAATTGGTATCAGAGCTTGGTTCGACAAGATGATGGCCAACAATGTCATCACGTTTCCTCGCCTCACAAAGGATAATTATGATCGATGGAGCATCCAAATGAAGACCTTCCTAGGTGGACAAGACTTATGGGAGATTGTGGAGGAAGGCTATGAGGAACCTGCAGAAAAAGGTCCTCTCGGCAAGGAGAAAAAATTAATGAAGACGAATGATCAAAAGGCTCTTTCCATCATCCAACAAAGTGTAGATGATGGAGCTTTTGAGAAAATTGCAAGTGCAACCACCACCAAGAAAGCATGGGAGATCTTGGAGAATTCTTTTAAGGGAGTTGATAAGGTGAAAAAGGTTCGACTACAAACACTACGAGGTGAGTTCGCATCCTTAAATAAGAAAGACTCAGAATCAATTTCTGATTATTTTACAAGAGTCTTGGCGGTTGTCAATCAATTAAAGAGGAATGGTGAAACTCTAAGTGATGTAAGAGTCATTGAGAAGATTCTTAGATCATTAGATTCAAAATTCGACTATATAGTCGTAGCGATTGAAGAATCTAAAGATCTAGAATCAATGACTATCGATGAACTCATGGGTTCACTACAAGCCCATGAAGAGAGGTTTAATAAGAAAAGTAAAGAGCCTTTGGAGCAAGCTTTACAAGCAAAACTCTCTTTCAAGGAAGAGAACAGTGAAAAGACTCATCAAACGAGTCAACGAGGTCGTGGTCAAGTACGTGGCCGAAGACGAGGGCAAGAATATATCAAACGTGGAGGTTATAGTTCTTACAAAAATGAAGAAAGAAGTCAAGATTTTCACCCGACAAGAGGTCGCGGGAGAGGCTACACAAGTAGAAGGCCAAGGTATGACAATTCGCAAACCAAATGCTATAATTGTCATAAATTTGGCCACTATGCTTCGGAATGCAAGAAGTCAAACAATTACGTGCAAGAAAGAGCAAATTTTGCACAAGAAGATACTGAAGCCGTGGAAAACACTTTGTTACTAGCATGCAAAGGTGAAGATAACGGAGAATCGAATTTGTGGTATCTCGACACGGGTGCAAGCAACCATATGTGCGGTGACAAAAACATGTTTGTGGAGTTAGACGAGGTAATTAGTGGAAATATCACCTTCGGAGATTCCTCTAAAGTCCCGGTTAAAGGCAAAGGTAAGATCCTCATCCGCTTGAAAAATGGAAGGCATCAATTTATCTCTAACGTGTATTATGTGCCCAATATGAAGACGAATATACTGAGTATTGGACAACTCTTAGAAAAAGGCTATGATATTCATATGATAAATCGTACTCTTTCTTTAAGAGACCAAAAAGGAGGTTTGATTGCTAAAGTGCCAATGTCAACGAATAGGATGTTTCTGCTAAATATTCAACATGACATTTCAAGATGTTTAAAAGCATGTTTCAAAGATAATTCTTGACTTTGGCACATGAGATACGGGCACTTAAATTTTGGAGGCTTAAAATTATTATCAAGTAAAGGAATGGTGAAGGGTTTGCCTCCAATTAATCATCCGGATCAAATATGTGAGGGATGCCTTCTAGGAAAGCACTTCCGAAATAGTTTTCCAACAGAAGCTTCTAGTAGAGCGAAGAAACCTCTAGAACTTATTCACACGGATGTGTGTGGACCCATCAGTCCACCGTCTTTGGGTAAAAATAGATATTTTCTTCTATTCATTGATGATTTTAGTCGAAAGACATGGGTCTATTTTCTAAAAGAAAAGTCGGAAGCTTTTGGAATGTTCAAGAAGTTTAAAGCGTTTGTGGAGAATCAAAGTGGTCTCACCATAAAGGCGATGAGATCCGATCGTGGAGGAGAGTTCACATCCAAGGAATTCAAGGAATTTTGCGACAACAATTTGTTACGACGTCCTCTAACTCTTCCGTATTCACCTCAACAAAATGGTGTTGCGGAAAGGAAAAATAGGACCATTCTTGATATGGCCCGGAGTATGTTAAAGAGCAAAAGGATGCCTAAGGAGTTTTGGGCTGAGGCAGTGGACTGTGCGATCTATCTAGCAAATCGCTTGCCCACTAGAAGAGTCAAGAACAAAACGCCCATTGAAGCTTGGAGTGGAAGGAAGCCCGGTATCTCACACCTTCGAGTGTTCGGAAGTGTGGCATATGCTCATGTGCCAGATCAGAAGAGGACGAAGCTTGATGATAAAAGCGAGAAGCTCATATTCGTGGGCTATGACTCAAGTTTAAAGGGTTACAAGTTATACAATCCCAAGACCGATAAAGTAATCTCAAGTCGAGATGTAGTGTTCGATGAAGAAGCAACATGGGATTGGAATGTTTTCGAAGAGGAGAACTATGACTTTCTCCCTTATCCATTCGAGAGTACTGCAAGGAACGAAGAATATCTTGAAGTTCAAGAACCTTCTAGTACACCATCTCCGCACTCTCCACGTACTCCAACCACTACACCTAATGAAGTGACACCAACATCAGGAGGAGAATCAAGTAGGCTACAACATCACACAAGGAGCATTGAGGAGTTGTACGAGGTAACACAGCCTATGGAGAATCTATCATTGTTCTGCCTTCTTGCCGATTGTGAGCCAATAAGTTATGAAGATGCAACAAAAAGCCAAAAGTGGAAACGTGCTATGGACGAAGAGATTCAAGCAATCGAGAAGAATAATACGTGGGATCTTGCCACACTACCAAAGGGACATAAGGCTATTGGTGTAAAATGGGTGTACAAGGCCAAGAAGAATTCCAAAGGTGAAGTTGAAAGATATAAGGCAAGGTTGGTGGTGAAGGGATATAGTCAACGAGCCGGCATAGACTATGACGAGGTATTTGCTCCCGTTGCTCGTCTAGAAACTATAAGATTGATAATCTCACTTGCGGCTCAACATAATTGGAAGATTTATCAAATGGATGTCAAATCCGCGTTCCTTAATGGCCACTTAGAAGAAGAAGTCTATATAGAACAACCTTTGGGATACATCGTGAAAGGCCAAGAGAATAAGGTGCTAAAATTGAAAAAGGCCTTATACGGGTTGAAGCAAGCGCCTCGGGCATGGAATAGCAGGATAGACAAGTATTTCCAGCAGAATGACTTTACGAAATGCCCCCATGAGCATGCCCTCTACACCAAAGTTAGCAATGATGGAGATGTTATGATTGTGTGCCTATATGTGGATGACTTGATATTCACTGGAAGTAATCCCAAAATGTTTGAGGAGTTCAAGAAAGCAATGGTTCGGGAGTTCGAGATGACCGACATTGGACTTATGGCTTACTATCTTGGGATCGAGGTAAAACAAAAGAAAAAAGGAATATTCATATCCCAAGAAGGTTATGCGAATGAGGTGCTCAAGAAGTTTAAGATGAATGACTGCAAGTCAATAAACACACCGGTGGATTGCAATCTCAAATTGTCAAAAGATGATGAAGGATACTTGGTGGACCCAACACAATACAAGAGTTTGGTTGGAAGTCTGAGGTACCTAACCTGCACGAGGCCGGATATTCTCTACGGAGTTGGACTAGTAAGTCGATACATGGAAGTACCTACAATAAATCACTTGAAGGCGGCCAAGAGGATACTTCGCTACATCAAAGGTACGATTGACTATGGCCTGTTTTATTCACCTTCTGATCACTTCAAGCTAGTTGGATACAGTGATAGTGATTGGGCTGGAGACATAGATGATCGTAAGAGTACGAGTGGTTTCGTGTTCTATATGGGAGATACGGCGTTCACATGGAGCTCGAAGAAGCAACCCATTGTGACTCTGTCAACGTGTGAAGCAGAGTTTGTAGCAGCAACATCGTGCACCTGTCATGCAATATGGCTCAGGAAGTTACTAAATGAGCTTAAGTTTTTCCAAAAGGAAGCTACGGAGATAAATGTGGATAACAAGTCTGCGATTGCTCTAGCAAAGAATCCAGTCTTCCATAATAGAAGCAAGCACATTGATACGAAATACCATTACATCAGGGAGTGTGTTACAAATAAAGAGGTGCAGATAAAGTACGCGAAGTCACTTGACCAAGTTGCTGATATTTTCATAAAGCCTCTAAAACACGAGACGTTTCAGAGATTACGGAATATGCTCGGAGTAACGAAATCAAGTTTAAGGGGGGCTGTTGGAAAATAAACTTGATTTTGGGCTATCTGTTTTAGATTTGGGCTTGCAAGTATACAAATATTTTGGATCAAGATTATAGCCCATTATGTAGATGCTTCTTGTAATATGTAGTAGTGAAAGTGTGTAGAATGTGTGTAGAATAATCTTGTAAAATATCTAGGTCTAGAAATACTAGGAAATATATAGATAGTAGTAGATGATGAAGTGATCTAGACTACTCCATTGAGTAGTATAAATAGAGGACTTAACCCCTCATTTGTAATCAAGCAAAGCAAAGCAATAAGCAATAAAACAAAGTTTTCAAGATCAATCAAACTTCTAAATTATCAATCCTCTCTTCCCCAAATAATATACATAACCTCCTATTTCTAACAGTTGGTGTAATCGATTAGTCAGTTAAAATGTTGCATGGTTATTAAGTCTAGATTAAATTAGTGTTTAATATTTGATATGTCACGTTTAATTAGTTGGTTTAGATTTAGTTTGAATCAGTAATGTGTTGATCGAATATTACGTAATGGAGAGTGGCAAGTGGTCATCGATTTTTAGGTAGAGGAAATAGGTAGTTTTTTAGTGCCATCCTCTTGCTCCCTTCGGCTATTTAAAGAGTCAGCTTGTATTCAAATAAAAAGACAGAAGTATCACAATGTAGTCATACGTGTAATTTGCAACTTTTCTTCTATTTCATATTAGTTTTTATTTTCAAGTTTTGTTCAGTTAATAATTGTGAGGTTGAGTGTGAGTAGTTAAGGAACCTGTGTCTCAATAATTGGTATCAGAGCTAAGGTGCAGCTTCAACTAGGGTCATGTTGTTTGTGGGATGAAATTGAACCGGGGACAAGAAATCATTAGAGCCAGGTTGGTTTGTTTTCTTGGGTGGTGTAACAATTTCATGAGAAGAAACTAGACCGGGGACAAGAAATCGTGATAGCCTATGGCCAAGGTTTGTTTTCTTGGATGGTGTAAAGAGTTTCTTGGTGAACTTGATCGAGAAAGTTGAAGCTGTAAACGATGCTGAGAAGTTGTCAAAATTTGTTCGTGATAGGAGACTAACCGGTGGAGGTACAAGAAAACGGTATAGCGTGTTCGTCTTATTTTCTTGTGCGGTGTAAAAGGCTCTTGGAACAATTTTGGTAATGATGATTTTTGAAACTATTAAAAGAGAAGAAGTGTTTGTAAACCATGAAGATGGAGGACTTCAAGGTTGTTTTGTTGTTGTCTAGTAAGGAGAAGACATACGGGTGTAATCATAGTGGCAGCGGGCGTTCGAACCGAGATGACTATGGACGTGGCCGGGGAAGAGGTTAGGGGTCCGGGAAGAGTCGAGATGGTGGTGAACTGGTCCGTGATAAAAGTCTTGTTAAATGTTACGGGTTTGGTGAACTTGGTTACTAGAACAACGAGTGTCCTACATGGTGTGAACTAATCGATTAAGGGGGTGATTGTTGGTGTAATCGATTAGTCATGTTGAAATGTTGCATGGCTATTAAGTCTAGATTAAATTAGTGTTTAATATTTGATATGTCACGTTTAATTAGTTGGTTTAGATTTAGTTTGAATCAGTAATGTGTTGACCGAATATTACGTAATGGAGAGTGGCAAATGGTCACCGATTTTTAGGTAGAGGAAATAGGTAGTTTTTTAGTGCTATCCTCTTGCTCCCTTCGGCAATTTAAAGAGCCAGTTTGTATTGATATAAAAAGACAGAAGTATCACAATGTAGCAGGGCCGTCCCGTCAATTCTAATTTTTTATATGGGCCCTGTTCAATTAACAGAAAATAGGCCCTTTTGTATACAAAAGATTTTTCATATGGGCCCTGTTCAATTAACAGAAAATAGGCCCTTTTGTATAGAAAAGTTTTAAATATATGTATGAATAAGTTCAGTTAACACTAAGGGGGCGTTTGGTTCGTGGATTTCAATTCCCAGGATTTGAAATCCCATGAGATTTGAAATCCCAAAGGATTTGAAATCCTGGGATTTGAAATCCTATCTTCTGTTTGGTTCGAGGTTTTCAAATCTCAAATTTGTAATGCAAACCCGAACGGGAACTCGATCGCTAAACAAAAACCGAAAATCGAAACGTGAATCCAAAACGAGAATGCGACCGTGATACGTGAACTCGAAACCGAAATGCGAACTCGAAATTGAAATGTGAACCCGAATGGACAAGGAAACGCGAACCCGAAATGCGTACCCAAAATGTGAACCCGAAACATGACCCCGAAATGTGAACCTGGAACGCGAGCCCGAAACTCAAATCCTAAACGCAAAACCGAAACGCGAGCCCGAATCGCGTATTCGAAATGTGAACCCGAAACTCGAACCCAAAACGCGAACCCGAAACGCGAGCCCGAAACGCGAGCCCGAAACGCGAACTCGAAACGCGATCCCGAAACTCGAACCCGAAACGCGAACCCAAAACGCGAACCCGAGAAGCGAACCCGAAATGCGAACCCGAAAAGCGAACCCGAAATGTAACCCGAAACGCGAACCCGAAATGTAACCCGAAACGCGAACCCGAAACGGGAACCCAAAACGCGAACCCGAAACGCAAACCTGAAATGGGAACCCGAAAATCGAACCCGAAACGCGAACCCGAAACCCGAAACGTAAATCGTAAACTTAAAATCATAGAACATGGGATTTCAAATCCCTCGTATATACAAAGGATTTTCAAATCCTTCATCTAGGGGATTTCAAGGAATTTGAAATGCAAATCCCACGAACCAAATCCTCCAACCAAACATGGGATTTTATGGGATTTGAAATGCAAATCCCTCGAAATCCCACGAACCAAACGACCCCTAAAAACTTGGTTAAGTACTTGCATTATAGGCCCCTTTGAGTGTAATCGATTAGTCATGTTAAAATGTTGCATGGCTATTAAGTCTAGATTAAATTAGTGTTTAATATTTGATATGTCACGTTTAATTAGTTGGTTTAGATTTAGTTTGAATCAGTAATGTGTTGACCGAATATTACGTAATGGAGAGTGGCAAGTGGTCACCGATTTTTAGGTAGAGGAAATAGGTAGTTTTTTAGTGCTATCCTCTTGCTCCCTTCGGCAATTTAAAGAGCCAGTTTGTATTGAAATAAAAAGACAGAAGTATCACAATGTAGCAGGGCCGTCCCGTCAATTCTAATTTTTTATATGGGTCCTGTTCAATTAACAGAAAATAGGCCATTTTTTATACAAAAGATTTTTCATATGGGCCCTGTTCAATTAACAGAAAATAGGCCCTTTTGTATACAAAAGTTTTAAATATATGTATAAATAAGTTCAGTTAACACTAAAAAACTTGGTTAAGTACTTGCATTATAGGCCCCTTTGAATTATGGGCCCTGTGCGAGCGCACGTGTTGCACGCCCTCAAATCCGCCCCTGCAATGTAGTCATACGTGTAATTTGCAACTTTTCTTCTATTTCATATTAGTTTTTATTTTCAAGTTTTGTTCAGTTAATAATTGTGTGGTTGAGTGTAAGTAGTTAAGGGACCTGTCGTTTAAGTGGCCTTGATAGTCTGTATTGTTTATGTTAGTTGTGGCTGAGTGAAACTATATTTGACATATCCTCTTTGTTTGCATCTTCTTTTATACGGGTCAAGAAGATGATCTTTAACGAAGGTGAGGTATAATTCAGCGTTTGTGTTTACTACTGTGATATCTACTTCTAAAATCCTACTTCAATGTTTTTGAACGTGGTAGTTTTTAAAAGGTCTTTTGGTTATGTTTTTGTTTTAAGATATTCTTAAAATTTTTGTTCTTGGTTCAACTTGAAACACAAAGCAAACCATTGGAGTCTTTTAAGTATATATGCTTTTAGCACGGTTACGCTGATTTCTTCCAATCAAAACTGGTGTAATTTTGTAGTATTCTATTCACAGGTGGAGATTCAACTGTGGCTGCAATCAGGGTCGTGAATGAATAGGCTGGAGTATGTATGTTGGATTATGATTTTAAGTTAAGTGGATGAATTATTGAAGCAAACTTTCATTTCTGAGGTGCACCCTCCTCCTACTACATTCAAAGAAAATATCAAAGCGAACTTACAAACTTGAATGTGAATGGTAAATTATGTGCTGATGAGAAAGTAACGGACAATCATCTACTACTATTATCATTCGTCTAATCACACAGAGAGGTTTTGTTAACTGCTAAATTAGTGTATGACATGTAAACTAAACTTAGCTACTTCACGTGTGAATGATAAATTGCATTAAGTTATGTATTTCTTTTGTATGTTCATCAATGTATGTTGGTATTAGTTTCTAAATAGTTTAGTGTGTCTTGAGTTGTTTATATGAAGGGAGGTAATGGTGCAAGATTCAGTAACCTTTTATAACTCAGTAATCTATACGGTTAATGATGCTTTTGTTGTTCCCATGGAAGTATTATAAGATAAAACCATCGTAAATAAAACTATTTGTTAACCATTGTTACATCCATCAACATATTCCAGAAACACTCGAATATTATTTAACGGGTTCTTAAACTGCCCCATTTTGAACAATATTAAATTAAAGTCGTTATAAAAAAATCGATTTTAAATTGACAATAATAAGGGTAAAGATAATCCTAGCCAAACCCTTATATAAAATATTCAACAACCAAAATTATAGCCATTAAACCATTGTATTGAACTTCTTGTTACTTAATTGTTTGATTTACTGTATATGTACTTTCATAACATTATTTATCTTTTTTTCATTTGCAAAAGGATTATTCATTTCAATACATAGACCGCTTACCTCTCAAAGTAAGTTTCATAATCTTTAATTTAAAAAATCCGCGAAACCGCGAGTTATAAACTAGTTAAAACATAAAATAAAAAAATAATCTGTCACGATCTGATTTGTTCATAATCAATTAAGATTGATATATAAACTCCGCAAGCATGTGCTCTGTTAAGCTATTGTATCTAATGTAAATTTTTATTATTATTATTACTCTCGCCGTCCCAAAATAAATGTCTATCTTACTATTTTCGTTTGTCTCAAAAAAATTGTCCTTTACAATAAAATTCCTTCCAATTATATCCCCTCTATTAATGGATACATACAATGAATTATGGTAATTAGTTAATATTACAACCAATCATTAATTAGGGTGCTGTTAAATATTTATATTAAATATTTACCCAACACTATAATATGATATATCCCCAATTTAAACTTTCAATTCTTTCAAATTTACCCATTCATTTATTTACTCAATATTTAAATATTTTAATGCTTTTATCCTATATTCTTTTACTATTATACCCTTCTAAACTTCACCAGAATTAAAATTTTGCTAAAGTGAAGATGCAAAATCAATAATAAAGATCATGAATTAACAACCCATTTTCTAGTATATATAAACAAAATTAAAAAGATGCAAACATTACATATCTAAAAATGCTCCGTATACAAATATTCCATAACTTTGTAAATCAGAAAACATACATAAGCATCGTATATGCAAAAATTACAAATAAAAGAACCATACAAATTCATAGTCGGTAGATCTATAAAAATCAAAGTTGACGTAAAATGGATGTATACGTTGGTGGAAAGTTCCATTATGATATTGGCAGAGTTCGATTGCGGGTGGAGGCGGAGTTCGACTGTGCGGTGGCAGAGTTTGATTATGATCGAGTTCGATTATGATGTTGGCATCGTTCGATTATATGTTATCTCATTTGTTGTAGACCAAAACAAAAACTACCAAATTAACCCTAAACGAGTTGTTTTGGGTGTTCCATTTCATATACATACAGCGATACATGGCTTAAAAAGAAGGATAAAATGGTAGATGAGTTTAGCTAAAAGCATTTTAATATATTAATAATGATTAAAATTAAAAAAAATGGGTAAATTTGTGGTAATTTGAGGTTTAAGTTAGGTATATATATGATATTTGAGTGTTTACTTGGATAAATATGTAACTTTGAGATTTGTTAGGGGGATATATGATATTCTCCCTTAATTAAAACAACCAATTAAATGAAGGGCAAACTAAAACAATTAATTCATATCTCTTAAATCCAAAGAAAAGTCGAACCAGACATTTATTTTGACACGTATGGAGTATTATTTATTTATTTATTTAATTTTTTTTTTTTTTTTTTTTTTTTTTTTTTTTTTTTTTGAGATTTCAATGTAGGAAGTAAATTGCAGTGAAAAATGTTTAAGCACAAGAATCGTAAAGTTGGTAAATCAATAAGACGGAAAATTGCAGTTTACCATTAATTTGGACAAGTGAATAAAGTATGCAACTAAACTGAAAACTGGCCAAAATCGTATTACTACTTCTTTATAGTTTTACAATTTCAATTAATATTCAACCAAAGGATTGAATAACAAATCTAAAGTAAACAAAACTCATTACAATTGTTTGGCAATAACAAATTTAAACCATCAGAAACAGCTTCGAGGAACAACCGAACCCTTAGATGAACCATGTGCGTTTTGGCAGATTGAAGTGGTTGCTCGATTAGGTGTGGTTAGTCTAATGTTACGCATCTGAATCCCTCTGCACGGATTGCTTACGCTGCATTGAAACTTCACGGCTTCAACTGTCGTTGATGATCCTTTTATGTTGCTATATTTCACATTGCTTACTTCGACTCCAGAAGTCTACATTTGTTGATATATAACAGGTTGTGTCAGTTAGTTATGATTTTAACTGATAGTGGTTTGATGTGTCAATATGGGTGGGTTGCATTAATAGTCACAATGGTAAATTTTAACAGATTAGTCTTCAATTAAGAATCTTTTTAATAAATATTTCAATACCTTTGATTTGTTTCCTATTCATTAACTTTATACAGATTTGATCATTTTGATTACAAACAATCTATATCACCCTAAGTTTAATTAAGTGGGTTGAAATTACCACCCATAAATTAAAGATATGCTAACCTGACGTGGACATCGATTACTTGGGCAGTAAGTCTGATCAATGATAATCGGATTATCAACCGACCGCATTACAATGTTCCTAAACTCCACATTCGTCGCATAGCTTTTGCTATCTCGTGCCCAAGACTTGATTCGCACCCCATTTTGTGTTTTTGTAAAAACAGCATTTGTCACAGTTACATTTTGCACCCCTGCTTCATTTAAACTGTTCCCCAAACTACCTATGCTGCAAAATCAAGATTTACTCAGATGTACGCAATTTAACTATTCCCATAACCATATAATGACTAGTGTTTATGAGTTTTACCTTATACCATGGCCTGGGCCACAAGCAATTTTTTCGATCCATACGTTCTTAGAGCCAGGACCAATTGCAATGCAATCGTCCCCTGTCCTAATCATACTGTTCTTGATAGTAACACCGGTTGATGCTTGTATGATGATACCATCTGTGTTCGGGCTTCTACTAGGAGCAATAATGTTCATATGCTCTAAAAGTACGTTACTACTGTCGCTCACAGTTATGTGAATCAATTCACTATACAATGACTTGAGTCCACTAATCACCACATGGCTCGACCACAAGATCGATAGAGACTGCAAGCATATTAAGCACGATTTAACATGTTATACATTGAGGTTATACATTGCTTTTAAAGTGACGGTTATTAAATTGTTGGTAGTTATATTTACAATGTTTACACTTTTGATAATTTTCATATTAATACTTTCACAACTGTTTCCTTCTTTTACATTAACAACTTCTAAGCTTTTAGCTTAACTACATATAAGATGTCCCTTTATATTAATTAGTACAAACATACTTTTCTATTTAAAAAAGAGAGAGAACTTTATAACAAATGCAATTTCATTGGATCGTGAAAAAGGCCAATCGATAATATATACAATCAAAACAGCAGGGCTCAAAACTAGAAAGTATGTTCATTACAAAAATATGTTCATTTAATAAAGTACAAAAATATGTTCATTTAGTATATGTGTACTATATAATGTGATATATATGTGATATGTATATCTATACTCACCCTTACTCCAGCCGGGCAGTTACTGCCGGATCGTCGACAAGCCCAAAACTTAGAACCTCGTGCATCAAGAATTCCACCATGAATGGTTAACCTCGAAACCTTGGTAAACAATATCCAAAACCCAGTGTTACCCGTGTCCTGATAATTAGGAGGTGCAACAATAGTACCATCAATCTGAAACAAGATCCTACTCCTGCATGGGCCACTAAACACGACCGGTTTAGTCATGTAAGTGCCCCTAGGAATGTAAACCATGGTTGAAGTCGTTGAAGCGCAAGCCGCCCTCCATGCCCTTGTGAAGGCTTGACTCGAGTCGGTTCTGCCATCGGCTCTAGCCCCAAAACTAACCACATTGTAAGAAGCTCCATGGCAGGAAACTATCAATAATGATAATGTGAAGCAAATGAAAGCACCCTTTAAAATGTGGTTATCCATCATTGCAAAGAGTTAATTGTGAGTTTGTGAGATGTGAATGTGGTATATATTTGTGCATAACATAAATATAATATTTAAGTACATTTAGTTTGAATAATTTTGAATAGATTTGAAAAATTCAATGTGGTTGTGTTTTGGTCATTGGGAAACATGCTAATGTGATTAATTTAAAGAAGCATCCCGAAAAGAATGCATCTAAGACTTAAATTTTCTGCAGAGGATCAAAGACTCAACAAGATCTATATATCAAATATGGTACGGTATGAACATGGTTTTAAACTTTTAACCCTTCTTATGTGACTTTAAGAGTTGTATATATTGTATGTATCATTCTTTCTATTATAGGTTCTTAATGTAACATTGAATTCTATGGATCATAATGCAATACACAATCTCAACGGGTACTCTACATATCTCAACTTGGCAAGGGCGAATCTAGCTATAGACCTGTGGAATCACGGAAAATCACTAGCTTAGAAATTTTTAGTAGAAATTATCCTTTAAATTGTATAGGACACTACTAAATTTAATTACTCGGATCCCATAAATTTTTCGAATTTGTAATCCTTTAAAGTTAAACTACCACCAAAATAATATTCAAATATAGTTAATACTGGAAAAAATTCGGGACCTCATTAACTCATAATCCTGGAATCACCACTGCAACTTAGTACCGAGTCTCCACATGGTACCGAGTCTCCATGTCTGAGGGTTTCTCTTTTCCTCATTCGGCTACGTCACCTTGATATCGACTGATCATTTTTTTCGTCTCACCCGTAACATTTCCCTTCCGCTGCCACTTTATAGAAAAAGCCTAGCATCGCATCCCTATTATTGAGAATTTGCGATTGGTTTACACATCTGATTGTCTCCATTTCGTTGGTGATCATCATATTTCTATCACTAGGATTTCACGATTTACTCTACTTCCGGACTACCACAAGTTGCAAGCCATTGGATCTTACTCCACGATTTACCACGTCAATTATTCAGTCTCTATTCCATTAATATGTAGTCTCCCATTCCCCAGTCAACGGCTCAAGCTCTCGGTGAACTCAATTGAAAAGAAGCTATGGACACTGAAATGGCTGCCCTCTTCTCAAACCACACGTGGGAACTTACTTTTTCCCTGCCCTCCACGTGTTAATGTCGTTGGTTGTCATTAGCTCTATCGCCATAAGTTTGATAGCCTAGGTTAAGGGTCCACTGGTGACCCAAGGTTTCTCTCATCGTCTTGATTATGTAAAAACCAGTCCCGTAGTCAAACCCGCTTATGCGGCGTTCTTTGTATCTCAGTCTAACGTCACTAGTATATACACCATCCCAATGTTAAGAATGATTTTTTGATGGTAATCTTACTGAAAAAGGTGTATACGAAACAACTTCCTAATTATGTTCATCCTAACTATCAGGACCACGTTTGTAAGCTTTGCAAGGGCCTATATGGGCTCAAGCAAGTCCCTCGTGGTTTCATCATTTTGTCGTTATATAGCCTCCATAAGATTACGTTGCAGCAAAATGAATATATCCTTTACATCTATCAGTGTGGTCACGACGTTGTCTACTTATTGTTGTATGTCGATGACATCATGCTCACTTCTTCTCCACTATATCTCATTCAACGTGTTATCTTTAGACTCTCTAAGGAGTTTGCCATGACTAACGTTGGTGAACTGTCATTTTTCTTGCCATGACTCGTGGTCTTATGCTTTCTACATCCTATTTGATCGTTTGGTATCATATACGGATGCTGACTGAGCTGGCTGTCCTGACACACACCAATCCGACCACCTATGTGTTTTGTGATTTTCAAGGTGAAAACCTTGTTTCTTGGTCCAATGTAATCATTTCATTTCTCAATCGAGTGTTGAAGATGAGTTTCGTAGTATGGCCAATGCAGTTGCTAAATCTGCTTGGCTAAGCAATCTCCTTCTTATACTTAGTTATCCCCTTTATCGTGCCACTATTATTTTTTGATAATTTTTAGTGCCATGTGTTAGGAGTTTTAACGAGCCTCAACAAGAACTTGATAACCCTAGGTTATTACCCAAGCAACAACAAACATATAATAGCAAAGTAAACGCGGAAAATAAATGCAAGAACGTAAATAATACAAGGAATTTAACGTGGTTATGCCTAATATAGCTATTGGTTTAATCAAAGGCCAACCAAAGAGAAATTCTTATTAATTTTCGTAGTTTTTAGGGATACAAGAAGCCCTGGGTTTGATTTATTAGACAAATAAAACAAGGAAACAATTGCTGCAACTTATTGGACAAGCCAAAATGTCGTATTTGGTGACATCGTGTCGCCAAATGTGACTTCCCAAAACTCAGCAACTCAAAAAGTTTCGATCACTTTTCTCACATTTTGACACACAACCTCCCATTTGATGACAACATGTCACCAAAATGTGAAATGCTCCAGAATTTCACTATTTCCTTTTTGTCCAACATCTAAACCTTCAACAATCTCCCACTTGGAGATTTTGAACAAAACCCAACTTCTACCATTACTTTCGATCATACTTCCCACATCAACATTCGATCTCCTGATTACGTCTCCATTTGATATCGTCGGATGAGCCACTCGAAACACGCCACACTTCCACATTGATAATCTACGAGAGAAGGTTTGACATCAAAAATATCGCTGAGCAATAATCCGATCTATACTACTAGCTTTGGACCAAGAATCTCTTTTTTGATACAACACATATCTCCTTAAATTAGTATATAACAGTTACGAGCTCGACCGGAGTCTAGCAGCCCATTACCCAAGCAATCCATCTGTACACAAAACCATCTACCCAATTCGAATCTGCAACGAAGAATAAACATGTTGGTAAAACAAACACATGGACTTTACCGATCAAGACCTTGTACGAGAAATTGATCGTGCCATTAATCGTCCACCATACCGCTTTTGCTTTCACCGTTGAAACACCGACTACATATGTGTGCATGAATTTTGACGAACCCGAATTTTCACCCCGAGCTAACTCCCACTGTATGGATGTGTTTTTAATAGTGAATCCCAGAAAAACCTCTCGTTCATCTTCCCCAGTCAGTTGCAACAAAGTTTCCATTGGTGTCGATCTACCCGAAGTACCGAAGACTCTAGTGTAACCAATTCTACCCGAACTATTCCTCTTAAGCTCCCACCTAAACAAAATCCTTCAACAATACTAGAAAGCTCCAGCCGCTAGGATTTTCAACACCTATTCTTCCACCTTGCCATTTCTCAGAAGGAATATCAACCATATACATGTTTCTCGTCTTATACCTGCGAGCAATGATTCGACCGCCCCTAAACACCCTCTATTTTTTATCTCCAAATAAAACATGACACCTATCATCTAACTACCAACAGAGTTCAATTATATCGTGAGCTTCATAATGAACATCACGTTCCTTATGATCCAAACATAATCTAAGTATCTTATGACAAGGTCATCAATACCTGCAACATCAAGTGATTTCTAGTCTGAAACTCGAACCCTACCGAAATACCACCTACAATTTTCCAGCTCGTACACGTATGGAAAGCATGACACCCAGATCCAAAACCCAAGATTCATCAAGAACTCCCTCACAGCACACTAACGCACCCTTGATCACTGTAGTCATTGCTCTCCCACCCAACTTTAGACTCGAGAACTTTGACTTATAGCAACCAACCTGCTGAAAATCCAGCATACTACGTTTTTACTCCTTGAAGGACTTGATGATCTATCTCTCCCCAAAGGCTGATAGGGTTATTCGAAATACCGAGAGAACCTTCATGTCCAATTAAATCAAAAATACAGCGATGCAATAACATAAAGCGTCAATAGATTTGTGCTCAATTGACTACCCGATACATCGTGTGATCTCAAGTTATGACTGAATTTATAATCTAATCTGACATAGCAATATATTAATGTAATTAATTAAACGTTATCATCAAACTCTAAGAGGAATGTAAGTAAAAGCTTAATGAGGATAAATATGAATAATCATGAAGTTAGCTTGTATTTACTGAATCAAAAGCAGTGATGTTTTGATTTATGCTATTATGGTTCAGTTCTGATGCCTATTACTTTCAAGTCAATAACTCGCAAAAATATGTGATTTCAGTTTGTTTGGATATCATCTTGTTGAAATCTAGATCTTGCATATGAATTATTTGTGAATTTGATATGTCTTGCATGATATGTACTCAGTTGCGTAAGTTTAAGTTTTTTACATGATGCCTATCTTCGCTTATGTGTTTCTGGTCAGCATGCTTGTTTGATTGTATACTTCTATGATTCATACTGCATTTACTCTTAGTTTGCTTTTGTTATTTTCACCCGTTCGTGTTTTGCTTTATAACATGAAAAATATAAATATATCATTTTTTATATGTTGCATTCATTTTTTAAAAAAATACAAACATATTGTCCTTTTATTATTGCTATGTGATTACTGATCTCATTCAAAGTTTGTGTGCTTGTGATAAGTTTGAGTGAACAACGATGGTTGATTTGAATGAATTCGGAATTAAAGTTAATTGTGTTAGAATTTTCGGGTGTCGATTTCATCGAACCAAAATGAATTGATAGAAAGATTGGGAATGTCTTAACTTTTAATATCTATTGGACAGGTATGTTCCTAAAATCTGAAAGCTGATTGTGTTGTGCATGGACGTATAAAGTTTTGAAATTTTAAATTTTTTTAAAGTTTGATTCTAAGGTGCATCCGTGTGGTGACAACCTATACCCACACGGTTACAAGGCTCAACCGCATGGTTACACTTAAGAAAAGTGAATTTCAAAAAATGAATTGTAATCGCACGATTACACATGTAACCGCACGGTTATACAAGTTAGTCACGGTTGCACCAGTGCATCCGCACGGTTGCATTGTGGGTATAGAAACCCAGACACGATTCCGTAACAATACGCTTTCAAACACAGAATACGGTTTCAAAATCATCTCATAATCAAAGCTGTTAAAAGGAGTTTTTCAAACCAATCAAATTATCCAATTTTGTTTTCCGATCACCACCATATCATCCATGTAAGTTGTCGCACACTAAATCTCAAGTTATTTAAATTTTTTAGTTTTTAGAACCTTAGATTGATTTTGGGCTGATTTGGAGTAAATGGGTTGTTGTTTAATCAAATTTACCGAGGGCTTATGCTTATCGTTGGTATGGATTGGGTATACAATAGGTTTTATGCGTTAACAAATGGGTTGGGTTCGATTTGATGTGTAAAATTTTTTCCTTAGTTATGATGAACTGTAACCGCATGTTTGCAGAGTGCATCTGTACGGTTACACATATAACCATGTGACTGAAAGCTGCATCCACACGGTTACACAGAAATTCAATTACCTTATTCATGAATTAAATCTGTACGGTTACACTATGCATCAGTACGGATACACTCTGAATCCGTACGGTTGCACATGCATCCGTACAGATCCAAATTAGGGTTTTCAAAGTTTAATCTTTGATATTTTGAATTTGCAAAAACTAATGTTTACTTTTCAGATCAATTCAAGATGTCGGGAATTCCCATTGAGACCAACCCAACTGTCCAATCTGAGAATGCCGGTTCTGCATCCTATGTTGCTGCTAATACTCAATAGACACAGGTTCCAGTTGTGTCTTGTTCCAGAAAGACTGTGAGAAAGCCTGCTCAGTCTCAATCACAGAAGGTAGCTCTTCATAATAATGAGCTACAAGTCGGTGATTAATAACATGCTTGCCAATCTGAATAGTATTGATAATCTTAAAGATTTCTTCGGGAACATAGACTTTCTTAGTCACTCCTGTATCTACAAGGCTATTACGTTTGACTGTACAGCTTATAAGACTCCATAGAGAGATTTCTGGGCAAATGCTTTTAGGTAAAATTGAGGTGGATGATCACACTCGGACTGTGATTGAGTCTAATGTTGAGGGGAAGAAGGTGGTGGTTACTGAAGATCACATTCGAAGACTATGGGGTTTTGAGGACTCTTATAAGATGAAGATCAAGTTGAACATGGGTTTGATTAAAGAGTGTTTACTTCGGTACAAGTATATTGGGGATATGACGAAGTCTGTAACGACCCAACCCGTATTAAAACCGGCCCATAAAATTTTTTCCTTTTAATACGCGTTAAATAATACTTTAGGTCCCAATTGTTTTTCCATAAACATCTTTAATTACAATAGAAGGTTTAATAACCTTAAAACATTTAATACATTAGTTAATTGTCCAAACGGACATACACGACCTGACTAGTTTAGTTTCCAACAAAATCGAGCATGGTGATTTGGGACTACGCTACCCAAATCCTAATTGAGTACAAAAGCAAGATCTTCTAAGCAACCTAGCCAAGATCTCTAATCCCCAAGCTCACCCGAGCCGCCAAGCATGCGAACCTATAAAAATATCAACAATGAGAGGGTAAGCTAATGCTTAGTGAATGATAATATACTACATACATATATATGTATAAAATGGACACGCCACACAAATATCAAATACCGTATACCGAAGCATCCATGTATAAGGCAACTACCCTAATCATACCGTACGATCTCTAAGCAACAAGCTAAAGATATCAACAAAGTATAAGTTCACCAACGACGATGTGAACAACGCCAATAAGCTACACCCGGAGGGTTAGCTACAACACAACATTACATTAATATATATAACAATATAAAACGAATAAGGTTAACCCCTTAACCCATTACCGAATACCAAACGCCACAATGAAGATTGGCCGAACTACACGAGCCTTAGTAATTCGAACCCACACGAGATTACTATCTTCACAACATCGAGGTTGGCCGAACTACACGAGCCTTAGTAATCCGAAACCACACGAGATTACTACCTCAATAAAATGACCGAACTACACGAGTCACCATGAATCCGAACTACACGAGATTCATTTCTAATAAGATGACCGAACTACACGCGTCATCGTGAATCCGAACTACACGAGATCCACTTCTCCAATTCAAACCCACGGTCACGGGATTATAAAATCCACCACATCGGGGTTATCCACATCATGACAAATCAACCCTTCGCCATTGGGGTTATAACATCCAAATCACAACCACGTGTGATAACGTACACACAAACGTGTACCTCGCCAAAGGTGGTCAACCAAAGCGCACAACCGTGCCAATTGGACTCATACCAAAGTCCATCAAATCCACCTATATGTGAAGTGAGCTCTAATAGTCGAGAACCACTTCACCCGACCCGCACCCATCCTACACATACATATGCATATAGGATATTAACACTCACCTTGTCGCCTTGAAGAATGCTTCCAAGTAATCCGCAACTCGTCAATGGAAAGTACCTATTCCATTATCACAATTTCAACAACACACTTAGATTGGATTTACAAACCAACCCAATTTGACACTTAGTGCAAATTCGACCCAATTGCACCTCCAAGTACAAACCGCACCCAAACTAACCAATAATCACTAACACAAGTGATAATGGTCCTAATATGCCAATTAAACCCGAACACAAGTGTTAAACACTTATCGTTCTCAAAATCGCCCACAAACCCTAATTTTGACCCATAAGGTCAAAATCTCACCATTTACAAGTTTTGACACCAAAACATGTTTAACTCGGTTTTATACTTCAACTTAATCCATTTTAAGTTTACAAACCTCAACGAATCGACATTCGGGTTATAATCCTCAACAAACCCTAATTTCGACTCTAGTCAAAGTTAGTCAACCACAAGAACCCTAAAGGTTTCCAAATCATCAATAATCACTAACACTAGTGATTATACACCATTTACAAGTCTTAAACATGGTTAAATCGTTAACCAACCCAAAACCCGCCTTTAACACTTATAAATCCGAATCTTGGTGTTAATCTTCAATTAACAACTAAATGGGTTCCATCTATGAACATACAAGCCAAAAGCCTCAAATTTGAATGATGACCACGAAAATGAAATTCGGAGTTAGAGCTTACCACTAGTATCACCGTGTAGCTAAGAACGAGGAGAACAACCTAGTCAACTACGCCAAAGATCAAATCTCGCTTCTTCCTTTCCAAAAATCCCTTTGAAATCAAACGCGTGTTTGAGTTTTTGAGAGGAAAATGAAATGAAAAGGAAAATGAAATTAGGAAATGAAATGAATGGATGAGGTTAAAGCCTCAAATCTGGCTCAAATGTGAAATGACCAAATTGCCCTTGAACCTTATTTAAAATTACAAGAATCTGGTACCAGTTTGCCCGTATCGCCGCGCCGCGGCCTTAAATGTCGCGTCGCGACATTTGCCTAGTTCTGGGATCATTTTTTGTCAAGCTTCTGATATGGATTCCAGTTAAATGCCGCGCCGCGGCCTCCTTTGTCGCGCCGCGACGTTCAACGTGGTCTGACGCATTTCCTTGCATACAAGACCTTAACACTAGAAAATGTCCCGAACCCTTCATACGCCTATCGTACATACCCAATTCACCTATAAATCATATACGGGAAAAAAATGGGGTGTTACAACTCTCCCCCACTTAATTTCGATCACGTCCTCGTGATCCTAGTCACGAACCCAACGGACCCACACTCAATGGTCCTCGAACATGTATTCCGAACCAACTTCTACCACAATTTCACTAACCCGAAGGTTAATCCAATGACAAATTACACACTTGATCGCATCCCGAGACGTACAATACACGCAACAACCGAAGTCTACAATGATCCCTTAGACAATTCTTCTTAAAGAGTTACCCTTAACAGCTAAATCGTCACCCGCGATTTATCAAATTCCATAATTCCGAGCACTAAAACCAAGCTCATTCCCTAACATCGGGAAAACTCAACCAATCTCGTACCGAGATATCAACCCCTTAGCGTACCCTTACCGAGTACAACGCTAAAAGCAACCAAGTCTCAACCTAAGGTCAACAATCCGAAACGATGAAGACCGAACCAAACGAATCCTTACGGATAACACCAATCACTATACATCCCTTGTAGTGCGCAATACAACCAATACGCAACTACCGTAACATCATAACAAACGGTTAAGACCGATAACGCCCAAAACGACTATGGTAACGTTAATCCCAAGGTGTACAAAATCGACTATCGTCACACCCGTTGCAACATGTGAGCGAAACACGGCTATCGCATCACTAATCATACAACATGGTCCTCACGACCCCACCATCGGCGTATAAAACAACCGATAGTTCCCACAACATGAAGGCTGGCCGAAAACCACAAGCGCCTTAGTGAATCCGAACTACACGCGACTCACTACCTTCACCACAACAACAAACGGGATTGGCCGAACTACACGCGCCATAGTGAATCCGAACTACACGAGAGTCACTATCCCAGAGGAATGACCGAACTACACGAGTCATTTGTGAATCCGAACTACACGAGACTCACTCCTCAATACAATGACCGAAACCACACGAGTCATTTGTGAATCCGAACTACACGAGACTCACTTCCACAATAAGATGACCGAAACCACACGTGTCATCGTGAATCCGAAACCACACACGATCCACTACCATGATGAAGTCAGCGGACCCGAAGATCATGCTTCACCAATCTCAACACCGGATGAAGTCAGCGGACCCCATCAACGGTCATGCTTCACCGATATAACACCTCGCTCATGATAAAGTCAGCGGACCCCGAAGGTCATGCTCCACCAATCTCATACTCCCATGATGAAGTCAGCGGACCCTAAAGGTCATGCTCCACCAATCGCATACTCCCATGATGAAGTCAGCGGACCCTAAAGGTCATGCTTCATCAATCACCAATACCATGATGAAGTCAGCGGACTCCGAAAGTCATGCTTCATCAATCAACGCCCTTTTGGCCTCGAACGACGAGTAGCGTAACTTCGCGCTCTGCTACGCCATAGTGAATCCTAACGGATACCACTAACCATTCACACACTCTAGCAAGAACCACCTATATCAAACATAGGCACAAAACAATAATTCTCTAGAAGAGAATCCGACACACACCTCCCTTAACCGAAGGATTTCACCTTGCTCGCCAAACACGTCCTTTATCTCTCAACGAGATTTACCACATTACCACCTCGGTGGTAACTTACATCCAAAACCATAAGTACAATTTATCCGAAATTGTAATCTACCACAAATCGACCAAAACCAGGCCTCGACAACATTTTCCGGATCTACCAAAAGCATCATCCGAAATCTCTCACTAAAACTTTCTCGTGCGGGAGTGTAACTCCCCCATTTGGAACTACGTCCCATATCTACAACTCGTACATCCGTACAATGCTACCAAAGGTAGACTTTACCAGCAATTTGGGTTCACACGACCCATCACCATATCTTGCTCCAACCTTGAGCATACTAACGATCTTAACCTATCCTTAAACACTTCGAACGAAAAGTGTACCACAATTACACAAACTATGCCCTCGCAATCATCCAATTGCTTTAGTTTGTCAGAGTTCAACCCAGTCACTCATGTACCTAAGGGTTTCTTCGATACCCTAAGTACAACGTAACCGCATCACCATCGGAGTCGAACACCACGTTAGTAGGTATGAAAGAGGCACCTAATGTCGCGTCACGTAGACTCCTTCACCAACATACATCGAGATCAAACACTCGATCTTTTTCAGGTTCCAATTCACCCGACGAACCTCATGGTTCATCAACTTCAACACGAAAGCGAACACGCTCTTAACAATCGAACACCAAAGCCCATTTCCAAGGCTTGGTAGAAACATTTCCCAATACTAAGGAATGCTTGGTGGCACCAAGTCTTACGCCCTTCGCCCGATAATCAACGTCACCATTGGGTACTTCCATTAGGAATGTCACCCATAACAGCAATATGCACAACACAAGGCATTTAACAGTTCAAACTCAAACGGCACTTAATAAATAATCAAAGGGCATATTTATTAAAACGAAACGTACCTTAACGTCTCCTTGCCACCCCCGTCCCCGCTAACTTGGGACATTTCGACTTACGATGTCCTTCTTCTTGGCAATTGAAACACACCATACCATCACCCTTTGGTACCGAACATTCCCAAGGCTTGTGACCCCTCATGCCACAATTGTAACATCTAGATGCACTAGAATCCGGTATACCCGTCCGCGTACCACCCGTGCTCACACTCGGACCCTTAGTCCTCTTACTCGGAGCAGCATACGAAACAACCCTTCTCTCACTTGAAGGTTCACCAATCTTTGATCGCGTATACGACTCGAAACCTCTAGCCACGGCGAATAATTCCGCAAATGATTTCGCGTGACCCCGGCTAATCTTATTCTTCAAGTCATCATTCAAAGTTCGATAGAAATCTTGCATCAACAAATTATCATTCCCCAAATACTCCGGGCAAAAATGAGCCTTCGCCATAAAGGTCGTCTTGAGAGTATTCAAATCCATAGAACCCTGTTGCAAATTTCGCAACTCATTATGCATTTTCGACAAATTGGCTGAAGTCCGGAACTCCTCGAAGAATTCCTTCTTAAACCCGTCCCACGATAACGCCATAAATGGTTCACCACCGACAAGATCAATCTTACCATCCAACCAATCCTTCGCCCTACCCCGTAACAAACTAGTAGCGAGTCTTGTCCTCTTCTCAGGAGGGCATTCAATAGTACGAAAACACCCTTCGATATTCGAGATCCAAGTTGTGCTCACCAAAGGATCCGGTTTTCCGTCGTACATCGGGGGTTTAGTCCTCATGAAGCTCTTAAGACAACGCTCCATTTCACCACTACATTGAAGTTCGGAATACTTCCTATCCATTTCTTCTCGAAACGCACTCATTTACTCCTCAACGGCGGCCGCAACTCTAGAGTTAAACTCCTCGTCATTCGTCTCGATATCGTTTCGCGTCGTCATTCTAAAGAATGCAAAACGATTAGTCCACGAACGTATAAAACAACACGCATAACACCGCCCCATCTTGCTTAACACTCGTCGTACATCACTTGTTAGACACGATTTGCACCCGTAATAAGGTTTGCAAGTCCTTATTACGCACACACGTCGCCTCAACTCGTTAGTACAATGACCGCCTCGCTCGATGATATAACCAACACAACGACAATTCCACGCGATATAAACACACGCAAGGGAATAGCATCACAACACAAGCCAAAAATCCTAGTTAGTCCACCTACAAACAAGGCACTAACTATAACCCGTTCCGACCCGTTCACCTACAAGTCCCGCAATAAATAAGCACACACAAAAGTCTAAGTCTAGGCACCTATCTCAAGTTGCCTAAATCCCTTAGACCATGCTCTGATACCACTTGTAACGACCCAACCCGTATTAAAACCGGCCCATAAAAATTTTTCCTTTTAATACGCGTTAAATAATACTTTAGGTCCCAATTGTTTTTCCATAAACATCTTTAATTACAATAGAAGGTTTAATAACCTTAAAAAATTTAATACATTAGTTAATTGTCCAAACGGACATACACGACCCGACTAGTTTAGTTTCCAACAAAACTGAGCATGGTGATTTGGGACTACGCTACCCAAATCCTAATTGAGTACAAAAGCAAGATCTTCTAAGCAACCTAACCAAGATCTCTAATCCCCAAGTTCACCCGAGCCGCCAAGCATGTGAACCTATAAAAATATCAACAACGAGAGGGTAAGCTAACGCTTAGTGAATGATAATATACTACATACATATATATGTATAAAATGGACACGCCACACAAATATCAAATACCGCATACCGAAGCATCCATGTATAAGGCAACTACCCTAAGCATACCGTACGATCTCTAAGCAACAAGCTAAAGATATCAACAAAGTATAAGTTCACCAACGACGATGTGAACAACGCCAATAAGCTACACCCGGAGGGTTAGCTACAACACAACATTACATTAATATATATAACAATATAAAACGAATAAGGTTAACCCCTTAACCCATTACCGAATACCAAACGCCACAATGAAGATTGGCCGAACTACACGAGCCTTAGTAATCCGAACCCACACGAGATTACTATCTTCACAACATCGAGGTTGGCCGAACTACACGAGCCTTAGTAATCTGAAACCACACGAGATTACTACCTCAATAAGATGACCGAACTACACGAGTCACCATGAATCCGAACTACACGAGATTCATTTCCAATAAGATGACCGAACTACACGCGTCATCGTGAATCCGAACTACACGAGATCCACTTCTCCAATTCAAACCCACGGTCACGGGATTATAAAATCCACCACATCGGGGTTATCCACATCACGAAAAATCAACCCTTTGCCATTGGGGTTATAACATCCAAATCACAACCACGTGTGATAACGTACACACAAACGTGTACCTCGCCAAAGGTGGTCAACCAAAGCGCACAACCGTGCCAATTGGACTCATACCAAAGTCCATCAAATCCACCTATATGTGAAGTGAGCTCTAATAGTCGAGAACCACTTCACCCGACCCGCACCCATCCTACACATACATATGCATATAGGATATTAACACTCACCTTGTCGCCTTGAAGAATGCTTCCAAGTAATCCGCAACTCGTCAATGGAAAGTACCTATTCCATTATCACAATTTCAACAACACACTTAGATTGGATTTACAAACCAACCCAATTTGACACTTAGTGCAAATTCGACCCAATTGCACCTCCAAGTACAAACCGCGCCCAAACTAACCAATAATCACTAACACAAGTGATAATGGTCCTAATATGCCAATTAAACCCGAACACAAGTGTTAAACACTTATCGTTCTCAAAATCGCCCACAAACCCTAATTTTGACCCATAAGGTCAAAATCTCACCATTTACAAGTTTTGACACCAAAACATGTTTAACTCGGTTTTATACTTCAACTTAATCCATTTTAAGTTTATAAACCTCAACGAATTGACATTCGGGTTATAATCCTCAACAAACCCTAATTTCGACTCTAGTCAAAGTTAGTCAACCACAAGAACCCTAAAGGTTTCCAAATCATCAATAATCACTAACACTAGTGATTATACACCATTTACAAGTCTTAAACATGGTTAAATCGTTAACCAACCCAAAAACCACCTTTAACACTTATAAACCCGAATCTTGGTGTTAATCTTCAATTAACAACTAAATGGGTTCCATCTATGAACATACAAGCCAAAAGCCTCAAATTTGAATGATGAACACGAAAATGAAATTCGGAGTTAGCACTTACCACTAGTATCACCGTGTAGCTAAGAACGAGGAGAACAACCTAGTCAACTACGCCAAAGATCAAATCCCGCTTCTTCCTTTCCAAAAATCCCTTTGAAATCAAATGGGTGTTTGAGTTTTTGAGAGGAAAATGAAATGAAAAGGAAAATGAAATTAGGAAATGAAATGAATGGATGAGGTTAAAGCCTCAAATCTGGCTCAAACGTGAAATGACCAAATTGCCCTTGAACCTTATTTAAAATTACAAGAATCTGGTATCAGTTTGCCCGTATCGCCGCGCCGCGGCCTTAAATGTCGCGCTGCGACATTTGCCTAGTTCTGGGATCATTTTTTGTCAAGCTTCTAATCTGGATTCCAGTTAAATGCCGCGCCGCAGCCTCCTTTGTCACGCCGCGACGTTCAACGTGGTCTGACTCATTTCCTTGCATACAAGACCTTAACACTAGAAAATGTCCCGAACCCTTCATACGCCTATCGTACATACCCAATTCACCTATAAATCATATACGGGGAAAAAATGGGTGTTACAAAGTCCGGAGCTCTTAATTCTGGCTTATGTCCACAATACAAGTATTTATATCATGTCATCCAGTCGGTGTTTGTTTTACTTGTGCTAATATCCAGTACAACTTTTCTGGAATGATCTTTGAATACATGGTTGAGAATGTAGAGTACAAGAAGGATCGGTACTTGCTGTATCCGCGATTTCTTCAGCTGGTCCTCGATTCTCCGCATGATAGTCTGACCAAAAATGCTGGTGATCTTGTTAAGCTGCACCCGATGACTGACGAAGTGGTTCGTCGAATGATCTACTACAAGAAAGGACTCCACCACCAAAAAAGTTAATTTGTCATCTGTCCCGACCTGATTACAAGTTTTCGGGTGGACGTAAGTGGAGAAATGAAGATAGTAAATTTATTGTTGAAGACATTGCGCCACCACTTACCAATTCAGACGATGATGATAACGGTGATGCAACTAGTTAGCTTAGGTATGAATCTATTCCTTTGACACGTGATAGAGTTCTAGATGATCTTGATGATCTTGTCCTGGAAGATAATACTGAGGATGAGACATGTGAAATTTTAGTCTCATTGAAAAGAAAATCTGTTGGTTCATCCTCTCCGATCAAACGAAAGAAGAAGAGCCAGTATGTGTACAAGTCTTGAACAAGACCATCTGCTGAAACCACTTCAACTAACCCCCATCACAAACAAACGTTCCACCGCAACAATTGTCACAACAAAAACAACCCCTTCACAACAAAAACCACAATCATCACATCGCTGCCACAATCATCATCAGCCACTGTGCCAGCTACATCTATTTATGCTACTGCTGAGCTAGTGAATCAAGTTGCTTCTCTTCACATGCTTGTTATCAAACTGACATATAGGTGTGACTCAATGAAGAACAAAGAAAAGGTTCGAAATAAGGAAATGCAGAAAATGAAACAGACAATCACCAACTTGACCAACGAGTTAGAAAGTCAAAAGAAACAGTTGGTGGTGTCACAAGCAGAAATCAAAAGAGTTAAAGCTTTATGTGAAAAGCAAAGAAAACGAATCAGGATAATGGATCGTCATCACCGAAGATTCCGAAATAAACTTTGTACTGATAATGACGATGGCACATTAAAGTTGAAAGATGTCGAGGACGATCTCGAGTCTAGTGAGAGTTCAAGTTCAAAGTCCAAGGTGGATCGAGAAAGGTCACCATCTCCTGATCCGATTGTAAGTCAAATATAAGAGACTTTTGATCCTAAGCCTCTTTTAGTTGATATTAATCGACTAACCTTCTTTTTAGATAACCAAGGCGAACTGAAGAATTCTCTTAATTACGACTTAGAAGAGGGTGAAATTGTACATACAATGAATAAAGAAGAGGTAGCTAGGATGTTTGGTATAGAATTAGATCAGTTGATAGCTTGTGAGAGTGCACCTAATATGTCAGGCACTAATGTACATAGACATAGTGACGATGACGGTGGTGAAGATGTAATAATAGAAGAAGAATCAGATGAGGAAGAAGATCTGATAAATGATGAAGGTGCAGATGTGAATAATCCTGAGTTCACGGATCTTTTAAAACAAGAAAGTGATGAAGTTTTGAATCGGAAAGTCGAGGAAAAGAAGGCCGCTGAGAATGTTGGTGAGAACTTTGTTAAAACCGATAAAGACGCTGAGACAATTAAACGTAAAAGTAATCAAGAATGGAGAGAGTATCAGGCTGGTATGAATAAATCTTGGTTCGGAAACCGCCACTTGAGCTAAAGTATAAAATGTTTCACGGTCGAACTAGTAAAGTGACTGCGGGAAAGATTTTGAGTTGGGCGTTCTTGAAGGATCTAAACTGCTTCGGTGTTAGACGTGAAAATGATGTCGATTACTTTAAACATGTGGTTGATTTTAAGACGTTGCCTTATTTTGAAATGATGGAACTTTCTCGATTAAAGCTGTGTTCATGCAGCATCGAATTAAGAAAGAATTCAAGAATGGCTGGTCTTTGTTAGCTCCACAATTTTTGAAGATTACTTACAAGAAGGATAAGAAGACTGGTAAACAGATTAAAGTTGTTCGATACAAACTGTTGAGAACTATGAAGTTTGCTCCTGTTTGCAAAATGCCGCAAAACTTCGGAAATAAGTTTAAATGGTGGTACTACAACAACCGAACTGAGGAAGCAGTGATCATGTTAGAATCAAAGAAAGAATTGAATCAGATCAGGATTTTCGATGCAAGGTGAATTCGAAACTTGTACAAAGCTGATCTTAAAGTTTTGAGAAGACAACCTATATTTCATGAGCTATACAATATGGAGCAAGCCATACGGTTTAATCGTGTAGTCCGTACTTGTTATGTTTATGATCTATGTACTTGAACATTTATTTTGTTTTGGTTGTTTTCACAATGAACTAGGTCCTAGGGAGAGTGCGTGATTAAAGTTAAGTTTCACAAGTTCTGTGAATCCGCACGGATGCAAAAAGCATCCGTACGGTTAGAGTTACGTCTGCACGGATGCAGAATGCATCTGCACGGATGCGTCAACTGATACTATAAATGTAGGGTTTCGGGTTCATTCTTAAGATTACGAACCCTAACTCAACCCTAGCCGATCCCAACCATTCAACTGATTCTAGCAATCGTTCTAAGTGATCTTAAACATATTCAAATTATTCTAATCAATATGATCTTTATTTGTTTAGTGTTTTTGATATAAAACACAATAACGAGGATTCCGCACTTGATATTGTTAGTATTTGATCGATTAATTCCGACTAATCATTCCTACATAAAATCTTTAACAATATTATAAAACAAATAATCGCCAATTTTTTATTTTTATTGTTTACTTTTTTTGAGTCGATATATTCTAGATTAAAAAATAAAAAAGCATACAAAGCATTCTCTACAATATTTCCTCATTTTAAACCGTTATTTTTTGTTTAAATTTTTTGAAGCCATAATATTCTATATAAAAAATTAATAATAATGCCAACGAAGCATTGCTTCAACGGCATCCCCTTCATCTTGTGTGTTGGGGTTGGGGGTTAGGTCATGGGTTCGAGCCTCGCTCTGCCCATCCTATTAATTAATCTGCCTGAAATATGGATATCCAGATTGACCCGGGGGGTTTTCTCCCGGATCAATTCAGGATTCAAATCCGGTCCGCCTGCCCCTCGGGATGGTTAAAGGATTGGGTTCCTGTAATGCGATTCGGGTTTCCTCCCGAACGCGTGTGTGGCAAGTGATGAGATGCAAGCTTGCCGTTAAAAAAAAATTAATAATAATATCCAACGACATTTCATTGGCAAAGAATAACCGACAAATTTTTTTTAGCCAAAACATAAAAAACTTAAAAAAGAAAAAGTAAATTAAATTATTGTGGACGATTTCTCGTCGACGAAGATTTTGGTCAAAAAGTTGGCCGGGGAATTAAAAAGCTACTTTTTGTCGTTTAAAGTAAGTTTTTCAGACGAGATCATGCTGTATGAAAACTCTTATCGGAATATAGCTTTATTCTGTTAGTTAAGCGCGACACAATTTGAACTTTTAATGAGTTGAGTTGAGGTGAGCTTTAGCTTGAAGCTCGGCTCATCTACAAGTAGCTCAAGATCTACAAACCTCGTACCTCTAGATTCATTAAATGTTACAATAATAACTTAAGAAATGCTTCACATTTAGGATATAAATCAAAGCCACTTGGTTGATCGATGACACACAATACATTGGATACCACTAGACTATTTCATTTTATAAATATAAATATAAATATTAAATTGGAAACGCACGCCTAAAAAAGTTTGAGTGTTATTTTGTTTTTTTTTTGTTTTTTTTAAGCGAGGAGACCCTCTTTTGAACTAGCACATTGGTTTTCCCATAGTTAAAACCTCGGAAAGGAGACAATTACAATAAATTAATTGTTGACTTCATAAATATAAATAATCAGAATCGGATTTGAAAGATTTCATTAAATATTTATTTATTTATAAATGTATTATAATGATTAACAAGATCATATTCGCATTGGAACAAGCTAGCATACGTCATTGATGACACTAGCTCAAATGTCAATTTCCACATAAAAACAGAGGATTGAACTGTTAATTTGATGATGACGAAATCAAAAGGAAGTACGAACAATTAAAGACAACTTCTGGGAATGGCTAATCCTGAAGACGAACCATGTACATTTTCACAGGTTGAAATCGTAGCTCGATTTGGAGTTTTTAGTTTAATGTTGTGCATCCGAATACCTCTGCACGGGTTGCTTATGCTGCATTCAAACTTCACTGCTTCGACTGTAATCGATGTCCCTTTAATGTTTTTATATCTTACGTTGCTCACTTCGACTCCTGACGTCTGCATTTATCAGTTAAAATGTTAGTTAATCTATCGATGATTGGTTGATTTTGTCGCATTTTATTCTCACACTCACAAACAGACGAACAGACTCAGATTAGGACAAACTACGGACTCGGTCTCATGCACACACATACTAGGACGTTCAGCTCAAATCTCAAATCTGTACATTCTATAATGGTCTTACGGTAAACTATATGGTAAACCATATGACTACGATCAAGGTAGTAACTCAAATCTGTACATTCAATAATGGACTCAGACGTACAAATATTCACACAAAATAGAAACGAGTTTTCTGAATTCTCTCCTAAATTAATTCTCCAAATCAACACACAAGTTAGAAAAAAAAAGGTATCAGAAAATTGTTAAAAGTCTAATAATCTGTCAGGTATACACACAAGATTGCAAGATATAAGCAGGCTCACCTCACGGGGGCACCGGTTACTTGGGCAATAAGTTTGATCAATGATAATTGGATTATCAACGGCCTTCATTATGATGTCCCTAAACTCCACATTTTTTGCATAGCTATTGCTATCTCGTGCCCACGACTTAATCCGCACCCCATTTTGTGTTTTGGTGAACACAGTGTTTGATACCGTCACATTTTCAACCCCTGCTTCGTTTAAACTGTTCCCCAGACTACCTATGCTGCAAATTTATAATTTATATGAAATGAAAAACTGTTTTAGAATGTTTTAGGCCGTTGTTTAACAATCAACAACATACAAGAAGGTATTTTTATTATTAGCTTTATTTTACAATCTTATTTTTGAATTCTATCCCATTTTAACCCGAACCAATTGTGACCCAAACCCATTTTGACTCTGCCAGACCCCTGTACTTTGTGCCATCTATTGAGTTCTACATACATGATTTTTCTTGTGTTGTATAACTTTACCTTATACCGTGGCCAGGTCCACAAGCGATTTTTTCGATCCAAACATTCTTGGAGCCAGGACCGACTGCAATGCAGTCGTCCCCTGTCTTAATTACACTATTTTCTATGGTAACACCTGTAGACGATTGAATAATGAAACCATCTGTATTTGGGCTGCGGCTTGGAGCTATAATGCTCATTTGTTTGAAAACAATATTGTTGCACCGGCTCACGGCAACATGGATCAGTTGGCTGTAAAACGACGTGAGTCCGCTAACCACCACATCATTTGACCACATAAATGTTATCGACTGCAAGCGACATTACATGCGACTTATATTAGTAGGTAATATATAGAAACTATCTTTTTAGGCAAATCCCACTCATTACACGAACATGTGTTGGATCGATAACTCATACAACATGTGCTGCACGCCTGCACACAAGCCTAAGAATCCTTTAGTCTAAACCAAATGGTAATAAAGGGAGGTTCCCCTAAATTTATCATTGTGTTAACTTTACAATAATTCCTCTTATTTTTTAAATATCATTTTTTAGATGCATGGATTACGGATATATAAAAAAAATTATCTTATTATTGTTATCTCTAAAAAAAGAACAATTATTTTGAGATAATCTAAAAAGAAATACCGAAAAATATAATATAAAGAGAACAATTAATTTGAGATAATCTAAAAAGAAATACTGGACAGTATAATAGGGATCGAAGTAAAGTTTTCCAAAGTACTGTCTTTTTGTGTAATAACCAGACTAATGAATGTTGGACATGTATATATACTACTCGTATATAGTTATATACTTACTCTAACTCCAGGTGGACAATGACTACCAGACCTTCTACAAGCCCAAAACTTGGAACCCCGAGCATCAATGGTTCCACCATGAACACTTAATCTCGACACCTTAGTGAACAATATCCAGAACCCAGAGTTACCCATGTCTTGATAATTTGGTGGTCCAACAAGTTTTCCATCCATCCGAAACAGGATCCTACTCCTGCATGGTCCACTAAACACGACCGGTTTAGTCATGTATGTCCCCTTAGGGATGTAAACCGTGGAGGAAGTACTCCATGACGAACATGCAGCCGTCCATGCCTTTGTAAAGGCTTGGCTCGAGTCCGTCCAACCATCTGATTTAGCCCCGAATCTAACCACATTGTAAGAACCTGCATTACAAGAAAATTGAAAGAATGAAAATAGAAAAGAAATGTAAGAAGCTTTTAGAAAGTATTTGTCCATGGCCAAAAATAAGTGTGTATTAGTAAAATGTGAAGTGTTATGTATTTATATATACTTATAAATTGTGAAATTTGAAGTGTGGTTGAAGAAATCATTTCATTTACTAATGCAAATTTGAAGTTTTCAAAGGTTGACACATGCACGCAATTGAAGTTGAAGGTATCATGATCGTACGGAAAGAATGGTTTTGATTATTATATACGTTGCATGTTACCTAATCACACACCATTAAATGGGTTATTTATCCATGTTTGACGCATGATAACCTCTCATGGCTTTGTTGGGTTATCAATATGATAAGCATCCACTCTTATAATATATTGGATATAACTTCATGATATACCCCATTATTTGAACGTGAGTATGAATATAATCCGCCGTATAAAAAGTTTGTGAAAATTGGTCAAAATACTTCAATTTTGCGTAAGTGTTTAATATGTCCTTAAAAATTCGAATTATACAAAATGCTCCCCGACTATCTCAACTACGCATCACCTACCACGCATGATGCGTATAACTTAGTGCATGATGAGTATTTACGAGATAATGAGCGGGACAGGAATTTTTCCTCGCGAACACGCATTAAGTACCACGCACGATGTGTGGTTTTTGGTGCGTGTCGGGGAAGAACTTTGGATGGCCGAATCTTTTGACTCGTAGCTCCAATTTTGCCCCCGTCTTTTTAAAACATGTCCCTAAATATTTTCGAAAGGAGGACCCAAAAACCTTTAATTTTACCGTTTTGACTTTTAAACACACTTTTGACCGCTGATAAGTTGCTATAAAACATTCTAATTTGTGATTCGTTAATTTTTTCACCAATGTACACTAAAAGTACATGAAAACGCCTTGTTATCAGCGGTCAGAAGTGCTTTTAAAAGTTTAGTGGGCTTAACTTGAACAATTAAATTGGGACAGAGAGTGAGCAGTTTTACTAGGTAAGTGAACATGACATACTCTCTTGAGGCCGTAACAGATGCGGAGACATGATGATACATGTGTGGATGCTTTGCTACCCTAATAAGCCAATTATGTTTAAAAAAAAATTAAATTAATTGCCAAACATCCGTGTTAATGAATATTAGTCTCCATCATATGATTTTTTATATATTTATAATTATTACGATGTGTATATAAATATTGATATTTAATTTTTGTAAATTGCCTCTCTTATTCATAAATTCTGGATCGACTCTCGGCCTTAACACATGCATGCTTGATGAGTATGAACTAAAGAAATACTATTAAAACTATCATAGTAATAGGTAACGGTTCTCAAACATGCAATAATGGTTCATAGTAACTAATACTCCGTAGTAATTAATGTTATGTTTGTCGACGAGCTTATTGGAGTTTTTTGGAGTTTTTTAGCTTTTTTTTGAAAAAGCTCCTCTTTAGTAAAAATCTCTGTTTGGTTAGAAGAGATTAAAGATTTTAGACATAAGGAAAAAGCTAAAAGTTAAAAGCTACTAGAAGTAGCATTTAGCTTTTTGTAATTTTACTCTTTATTTAATAGATTCAGCTACTCTGTCAAACACCAAAATAAGTCCAAAAAGCTAAAAGCTACCAGCTAGAAGTTAAAAGCTACCAGCTACAAGCTAATAACTACCAGCTAGTTTTGTCAAACATACACTAAGTCGAACTTGAAGAGTAGTTAATTCAAGATGAGTTTTAAAAACATTAGTGATAACTAAACTAAGCAACGGGGTTTTAAAAGGTTTTTTTTTTTTTTCAAAAGTAAAATAATAAGTAAACGATCAAATAAGGTAACGAGAAATCAATAGAGACAGAATATGCAATCAAATGTGATTCCTATTACAACCGTTTTAACTGTTGTGATGACAAATGATATTGTAAAAGTAGTTTGATTCTAATAATTTTTTAAATTACATATTTTATTTAACTGTTGTTAACTAGTTAATTCAGTCTACTTATCTGATAATGCAAACTAATCTAGTTTTACTATTTGATTCACTAACTTAGTTATTTGATAATGCGAACTCATTCAGTTTTACTATTATAAACTCAAGACAACGGTGGTGTCTCTCACCTCTCCACACGGCTATTCAGATTCTTTAAGAATTCAATCACCATTTGTTAGGGTTTTAGGACCCAACAATATGAGTAATTAAAGAATATTACTCAACCCACAAAAGATAAACGAAAGAATAATGCGAAAAATTAAATCGACACAAGTAAAATAACGTGGTTATATGCAATCGTTGTAATTGCTTTACTCCACGGCCAACTAGAGAATTTTATTGATAATTTTCGTGCTCAATGGTACAGGTTACATCATGGTTATATTTATAGGGCAAAATAAATAATGCAATACGTATTCTCAACTTGCTGAACAAGTTGGAACTTCACATCTGGTGAGAAATGTCACCATACGTGACATGTTGTTCACCATCAGACAAAATATGCTCGAATGAATTAGTCACGTTGTGTGACGCCCCCAAATAGGGCCTGGAAGAAACGTCACTAATTATATCAAATTACAGTTGTACAAACGAGAACGACTCTACATGAGACGTTTTGTTGAGTTTTGCAGCGGAAGATAAATATGTCTTTAATTGATATGATATGTAATGAAGACTTCAAGCATAGCAAGCAATCATCATCAAAGCAGCAGATATACAGCGGAAGCAATATTCAAGTACCTGAGAATAAACATGCTTAAAGTGTCAACACAAAGGTTGAGTGAGTTCATAGGTTTGTCATAAATAATGATTTCAGTAATAGTGTTAGACCACAAGATTTAGTTTGTAAAGTTGATCTCCCGCAGGATCAAAAAGTAGATCTCGCAGATCCAATAGTAGTGCTGTTTCGTGATATTTTAGACTAAACGTTTGTTTTGTTGCCCCGATGATAAGTTGGCAGTACCTTATCACCATGTTTAAATCATTATTAAGTAATACAAAGACATCGCGGTCAAATGTATCGGGGACGTTACTCCCGATAGGCCTATCCCCAATAATTAAGTTTGCCTTATCCTGAAAGCAATTAAAAAATATCACTGTGGGGTCTTAGTAGCATAAGCTAGTCATAGCACAGTTTTAAGTTCGTACTTGTGTCTAATATGTAAAACAGTTATAATAGTTGCGCATGTATTCTCAGCCCAAAAATATAGATAAAAAGGGAGCTATGAAAACTCACGATACGATACGATAGTTTGTAGTAATTATGCGTAAGATGGCACTGAACAAGTACAGAGTTGAACCTCGGATTCACGAACCTATATCAAGTATATCTATTAACACATATACTCATAATCGAATAAGTTTATGATTGTTATATATTTCTGTAGTTATATAATATATATATATATATATATATATATATATATATATATATATATATATATATATATATATATATATATATATGTTGATTGGTATTATATTAAAATACCTAATTTGTTATATATGAATATTTATATAAGAATGTTAATATGTTTGTTATATGAAAATATAATTGTAGTATATGAAATAGGTGTATTCAATGTACAACATATTTATTTGTAAAAATAATAGTTTCGATAATAATGATTTACTAATGAGTATAATAATAATGGTAATAATAGTAATTTTTAATACAAATGATAGTTTTACTAATAATTATAAAGTAAAGATGTTAGTTTTAATAATAGTAAAAACGATAATGATAATAACGATAGTAATTTTTAATAATACCAATACCAATAAAGAAAATTATATTAGTAGTAATAATAATTTGTATTATTTTCAAAATAGTAATAATAATAATAATAATATTATTAATTTTTATGATGATGATAATATTAGTAATAATAGTAATAATATAAATGATAATCCTTATAATATTACTTGTTTTAATAATAACAATTAATAAAAACTATAATAATAATCTTTCCCATAATTTTGACCATGATAATAATAGTTATAATAGTCATTTTAAATGATAATATAAATTATATTAATAATAATAATAATTATGTTATTAATAATAGTAACAATAATAATAATGATAATAAATAATAAGAAAGCTACCTTAGGAGCCCTCCTTAAAAAAAATACACCGAAGACGGGACTCGAACCCTTGACCTCTCGCACCCCGACACACACCTTTTACCACTCCGCCAGTTTAGTTTTTCTGATTTATATCCAACCCATATCTATTTAACCATTTCTTTTCTGTTTCTATTTCCTTTCTTCTTCAACCATTCACATCGACCCAAGCAACAAAACATATCAAGACTTCGAAATTGTTTTATGAATTATAAACGAAACATAATAATAACTAATAATATCAAATAGGATTGAAAAAAAAAATAATAAAAAAAAACGCTGCTGCTGCAGCTCTCGGTTTAGAAATTTTTTTTTTAATGATTTTGAGTTTAAGAACATTTTAGCTCATGAATCCTACATGAAATATTTTCTAAATCGTTCCTAGAAACTTTAAGAATCGTCAATTTAACTTAAATCATAACAGAAATCTCGAATTCGATTGAAGAACAAACGTTGACTTTTTAAATTCGAACCTTTGACTCTAAAATTCGTGATTGATAGAAAAAATTGGAAGCTGAGCTTTTGCAGGAAGTTTGAGTGTACGATTACTAACAAAACAGCATTTTTAGGTTTTTTTGAAATTTCAAACGAAAACGAGTTTTGAATAAATTGTACCAAGAACAGGGACGACTTCATATCTGTTTTTGTTTTTCCTGTTCTTCATCGACTAATAAAAGTTTAAAGGGTTTGTAACTGATAATGAGGTAGGTAATCGATTGGATTTTTTTTATCAACAAAATGAATTGATTGATCGTATATTAAGGAGGAAGGGTCGACAATAATCTTCCAGAGTCAAGAACGGGAGGAAGAATAAAAAAAAAAATATACACAGCATGTTAATAAAAAAAAAACACGATGGCAAAAAAAATTAAAGGAGCAGGTGTAATCACGATTTATAAAAATAATTAAAAGCTGGATCTGATGAGATTAATAACAACTAAAAAGTAGATCACGTTGGCTAGTATATAATATTTTCTTTTTAAAATGCTGGAACCTAATCTGTCTCCCCTTTTTTTTATAATTAATAATTATATTAATAATACAAATTAATAATAATAATAATTATTATTATATTAATAATAATGATAGTAAATGAAGATAATAATAATAAACCTAATAATAATGATTATTTGTAATAAGTTTGTTAATAATTAAAAATAATAATGATAATAATAATAATAATATCAATAATAATAATATTGATAATATTATTTGATAAAAATAATAATCAAAATAATAGAATGATATGAATAATAATAATTGATCCTTAATTCTTATGCTAGTATAATAATAATAATAATAATATCAAGTTCATAATAATAAAAATGATAATTGTAAATGATAATGATATTGATAATATTGTTTAATATTATATTAGTTAATACTAATGTATTATTATTTACAAATAACTATTCGTGAATCGTCGGGAATTAGTCGAGGTTATGTTTAAATTTAATCGGAAATTTTCCGGATTGTCACAGTATCCCCCTGTTAATAGAAATTTCGTCCCGAAATTTTAGTTGTTGCCATTAGTCGGCGTTGTTTGTAAACAGGTGAGGATATTTTCGTTTTATTTGGTTTTCACGTTCCCAGGTATGCTCGGGGCCTTACGTGAATTCCAATAGATAGAATATTGTTTTGTTTCAAGCGTTTAAATCATACGAACCATAAATTCTACAGGTTCTTCGATGGAGTGCATTTTATCATTAAATGTTGTGGTTATTCAAAATGATTGATATTATACAAGTATTCTTAGTAAAGTGGATACATTAAATGTGTTATGAATAATATTGAGCTCATTTAAAATCTTGAGCGTTTATGCCACAATATTAGGGCAGACAAAATAGAGAGTAGTTCGTGAAATCATATTCATGAAATTTGATAGAGATCATCATTGTTTACAACAAGAATATTTTGATGAATATGAGTTGAAAAATAGAGTTTATCATGGGTAAAACGATTTGATTATAGGAAGAGTATAAACGAAGCTATCATAAAATAGTGAATGAGAAAATTAAATGTTCGCCTTAACTTTTGACGTAGTCACGATTGATTTCCGGAATTCAAGGGATTAAAGAAATCTTCGAAATCTTTATAAAATTTGATTCTCCGGTAATTAAGGAAATTAGGATTTCTTTGATTAAATGCGGTAAATTGTCTCGATTGCTGTATCTGGAATTTCGTTATAAATTAGCTTTTTCCGTCTTATGATATTCACCACTTCTATAATTTCTTCTTCAATTCATACTTCCAAAGATTGTGAAAAATGCTCCATCCAGTTCTTATCCTGTCTATTTTTCTGACTATCGTTTCAGTCATTCTTCTTTTTAATCTACCACCGGAGGAATCTGTTTACTTCTACGATTACCTTGGGGTTATAATATTTTTAATTCTCCTGTTTCTTTACGTTGCAATACGTATTGATATACACGGTTTGTAATTTCGGTGTTGTTATCGGGTTTTATATTTTCCCTTATATGTCGGAGCTCTTTGCCTTTTTATTCTCCTCTCGACTCTAAGTAAAGCGAGTAATGGTCCAGAATTCGTAGGTATGAAGTTTCGGATGGACCTACTGTTCTAAGCGTAGTATCATGATTTGATTTGGTAAATTACCAGAGTTACTGAAGATAGAACTATCAAGAATATATTTTCTTGATATGTTCAAAGATTAAATAGAATGTAAGAGTCGTGTTACATGTCAAATGATGATTATAAAGTCTATGAATCATCATCTTCCATTAGAAAATTAGCATGACTTACTGTAATATAATCACGTTGGCCTGACGTCATTATATTATACTAATCCATGCTTCAATTCCCAACAGTTCTTCAAAAACATTCATAATTTAAACTCGAAGGTTTACAGGATATAGAAACTAAAACAGTTTCCTTTATGATAAAATAAAGATATCGCAAAGAGATAATTAATTGCAGACAAGAATCGTTATGAAGATATCTTCAGAAATATTGAGGATATTTATGATGATATTTTGGAATTTCCAAGTTCGAAAATTGATGAAGAAAGATTGTCCGCAAGCTTTTAACATGACTTCGGAGCAAGATATTCTCTAAAGATTTCATCGGATTCAGAATTGCCTGGATTCTTTGAATATAGGGTTTGGTCCTTGCATTTGTCCTTGGTCTCCTTCCTGGTTAGCTCAATCCGTTTTTCAGTACCAAATTTTCCTTTGAGCTTTTCCAACGTACCATTCTTTATTATCAATCTTTTGGCCATTAAGACCGTCTACAATTTTGCTGTTTCCTCTGCATTCAATGCAGTCATATTTGAATCTTCGATTATCAATCCGAGATGGTTTCAAGAAATTTTATTTATAGATGATTAAACGCTGATTGTAATTGTCAACGAATCTAATGGTTGACGAATAGGCGTTGTTGATTTCAAAAGTAATGAATGATAATTTCAGTGGTTTGATGTGATAATTCATCACAGAATACGAATGAATACAATTTATGAGAATCAGAATTGAAGAATGTACAATGTAACATATTTCTCGAGTTTTACCTACCCGTTAAAATATTTTCACAATTAACAGTTTGTACAACAGAATATTTAATTACAATCTTTATAAAAATATGCGTACGTATATATTTTCCTTCAGATGTAATCATGGATTTAATGAGTAAATATAATATTAAACTCATTTGATTTACGGTTGAAACGAGAATAAATAATCTCCAAAACTTTAGAGATTTTATCATTGTCGTGAAATATTTCTTTATGAATCAATACTTCATTGTTATTGATATACCTCGGTATATGATGTTGATGCTCGTGGATTTCTTGTGAAATTCATAAGGCATTAATGATGTTTTCGAGAAAGTTTCGAGTACATCGAAAATAGGAGTGTAAGATCAAACATGTATTTAAAAAAATACACTTGGTTTATTATGAAATGGAGTTTATTGTGTTGAAGCAGTGATTAATGATTGTAAAGTCATTAACGAATGATGTACATCATAGCATTTTAGTGATATGAATTAAGTAGTTACATACTAGTTAAGATTCACACGTAATAGCTTAGTACGAAAAGATTTATTATTAAACCATATATGTATAAAGTATACATATATAATTCTTCAGGAAAAATGAGTCAATACATCTTAACTTAATATTAATAATATTCTTCGGTGGTTGTGGTGTTGCTGATACTGGTGGTGCTGGTTATGCTGCTGGTGCTGCCGACGCTCTTAGATTTCGCACCATATTCTCCAAAGCCACTACCCGAGCGCGAAGCTCGTTGACTTCTTCTATTATTCCGGGATGATTGGCGGTTCGGACAAGTGGATAAATGAGATCTGAAATTCTAGATATTATATACTCGTGACGGGATGTCCTGGAAATGAGGGTAAAAATGGTGTTCCGAACCGGTTCGCCGGTAAGCGCTTCAGGTTCTTCGCCGATAGGGCAATTTGGTGGGTGAAAAGGATCACCTTCTTCACTTCTCCATTGATTAAGTAGACTACGAACCTATCCCCATTTCATCCAGAATAGATGATGGCTAATAGGTTGGTTCATTCCGGTTACGCTGCCATTGGAGCTCGAGGAATCAGATGAGAAATCCATATTATGTGTTTGGAATAGGGTTTGATATGAGATTAGTGTTGAATATTGGATGATATATTCATCTCCTTGAATATGTATATGTAGCAAAAGATTTCCGTAATTTACGGATAAAATTTAGGAAAAGTGTTAGACAAAATTTATTGGGATAGATACGATAAGATATAATAAGATATGATTTGTCTATACTCCAATAATGGCAGTATGACGTGTCGAGATCATAAAATGATAAGTATGTAATCAAATAATCTTTCGATTAAAGACTTTCAATTGGTATACTGTGATAACCGAATGACATTTTCTGGTTCGCAAACTGATGCATAAAGGCATAAGACATATAGGTACGTGATATATAACAGGGAGTTATATACGTTTGAGTATAAATAGTAACAGTTATAGGAGTTTCAAAAATCATGGATAATATTTTAGGTAATACATATGTAATACACAAACCATGATGAATGACATAGGAATGTCAAAAATTTTAGAAATTGTAGTGTCGTATTTAAACGCGGTGGCGTAATTGGATAATACTTAGGAAAGTGAACAGAGTTCTTAGGTTAGTTTGGCATTCTAAGATAGGTAAAGTTTCTAAAGTATAGTGTAGCATTTATCAATTAAAGGCAGCAATTAAAGGCACTATGGTCAAGGAAAGTTGTAGTCCTACATTGCTAAGGTACCTAATTGTATAAGGCACACATAAAATGCAATCCTGGTTCTCTACAACAACTCTGCTCTGATACCAATCTGTGACGCCCCCAAATAGGGCCTGGAAGAAACGTCACTAATTATATCAAATTACAGTTGTACAAACGAGAACGACTCTACATGAGACGTTTTGTTGAGTTTTGCAGCGGAAGATAAATATGTCTTTAATTGATATGATATGTAATGAAGACTTCAAGCATAGCAAGCAATCATCATCAAAGCAGCAGATATACAGCGGAAGCAATATTCAAGTACCTGAGAATAAACATGCTTAAAGTGTCAACACAAAGGTTGAGTGAGTTCATAGGTTTGTCATAAATAATGATTTCAGTAATAGTGTTAGACCACAAGATTTAGTTTGTAAAGTTGATCTCCCGCAGGATCAAAAAGTAGATCTCGCAGATCCAATAGTAGTGCTGTTTCGTGATATTTTAGACTAAACGTTTGTTTTGTTGCCCCGATGATAAGTTGGCAGTACCTTATCACCATGTTTAAATCATTATTAAGTAATACAAAGACATCGCGGTCAAATGTATCGGGGACGTTACTCCCGATAGGCCTATCCCCAATAATTAAGTTTGCCTTATCCTGAAAGCAATTAAAAAATATCACTGTGGGGTCTTAGTAGCATAAGCTAGTCATAGCACAGTTTTAAGTTCGTACTTGTGTCTAATATGTAAAACAGTTATAATAGTTGCGCATGTATTCTCAGCCCAAAAATATAGATAAAAAGGGAGCTATGAAAACTCACGATACGATACGATAGTTTGTAGTAATTATGCGTAAGATGGCACTGAACAAGTACAGAGTTGAACCTCGGATTCACGAACCTATATCAAGTATATCTATTAACACATATACTCATAATCGAATAAGTTTATGATTGTTATATATTTCTGTAGTTATATAATATATATATATATATATATATATATATATATATATATATATATGTTGATTGGTATTATATTAAAATACCTAATTTGTTATATATGAATATTTATATAAGAATGTTAATATGTTTGTTATATGAAAATATAATTGTAGTATATGAAATAGGTGTATTCAATGTACAACATATTTATTTGTAAAAATAATAGTTTCGATAATAATGATTTACTAATGAGTATAATAATAATGGTAATAATAGTAATTTTTAATACAAATGATAGTTTTACTAATAATTATAAAGTAAAGATGTTAGTTTTAATAATAGTAAAAACGATAATGATAATAACGATAGTAATTTTTAATAATACCAATACCAATAAAGAAAATTATATTAGTAGTAATAATAATTTGTATTATTTTCAAAATAGTAATAATAATAATAATAATATTATTAATTTTTATGATGATGATAATATTAGTAATAATAGTAATAATATAAATGATAATCCTTATAATATTACTTGTTTTAATAATAACAATTAATAAAAACTATAATAATAATCTTTCCCATAATTTTGACCATGATAATAATAGTTATAATAGTCATTTTAAATGATAATATAAATTATATTAATAATAATAATAATTATGTTATTAATAATAGTAACAATAATAATAATGATAATAAATAATAAGAAAGCTACCTTAGGAGCCCTCCTTAAAAAAAATACACCGAAGACGGGACTCGAACCCTTGACCTCTCGCACCCCGACACACACCTTTTACCACTCCGCCAGTTTAGTTTTTCTGATTTATATCCAACCCATATCTATTTAACCATTTCTTTTCTGTTTCTATTTCCTTTCTTCTTCAACCATTCACATCGACCCAAGCAACAAAACATATCAAGACTTCGAAATTGTTTTATGAATTATAAACGAAACATAATAATAACTAATAATATCAAATAGGATTGAAAAAAAAAATAATAAAAAAAAACGCTGCTGCTGCAGCTCTCGGTTTAGAAAAAAAAAATTTAATGATTTTGAGTTTAAGAACATTTTAGCTCATGAATCCTACATGAAATATTTTCTAAATCGTTCCTAGAAACTTTAAGAATCGTCAATTTAACTTAAATCATAACAGAAATCTCGAATTCGATTGAAGAACAAACGTTGACTTTTTAAATTCGAACCTTTGACTCTAAAATTCGTGATTGATAGAAAAAATTGGAAGCTGAGCTTTTGCAGGAAGTTTGAGTGTACGATTACTAACAAAACAGCATTTTTAGGTTTTTTTGAAATTTCAAACGAAAACGAGTTTTGAATAAATTGTACCAAGAACAGGGACGACTTCATATCTTTTTTGTTTTTCCTGTTCTTCATCGACTAATAAAAGTTTAAAGGGTTTGTAACTGATAATGAGGTAGGTAATCGATTGGATTTTTTTTTATCAACAAAATGAATTGATTGATCGTATATTAAGGAGGAAGGGTCGACAATAATCTTCCAGAGTCAAGAACGGGAGGAAGAATAAAAAAAAAAATATACACAGCATGTTAATAAAAAAAAACACGATGGCAAAAAAAATTAAAGGAGCAGGTGTAATCACGATTTATAAAAATAATTAAAAGCTGGATCTGATGAGATTAATAACAACTAAAAAGTAGATCACGTTGGCTAGTATATAATATTTTCTTTTTAAAATGCTGGAACCTAATCTGTCTCCCCTTTTTTTTTATAATTAATAATTATATTAATAATACAAATTAATAATAATAATAATTATTATTATATTAATAATAATGATAGTAAATGAAGATAATAATAATAAACCTAATAATAATGATTATTTGTAATAAGTTTGTTAATAATTAAAAATAATAATGATAATAATAATAATAATATCAATAATAATAATATTGATAATATTATTTGATAAAAATAATAATCAAAATAATAGAATGATATGAATAATAATAATTGATCCTTAATTCTTATGCTAGTATAATAATAATAATAATAATATCAAGTTCATAATAATAAAAATGATAATTGTAAATGATAATGATATTGATAATATTGTTTAATATTATATTAGTTAATACTAATGTATTATTATTTACAAATAACT